>NC_081183.1:72742629-73042629 GCF_029867415.1 Vicia villosa
AATGGGGTGGGTACAAATATACTTTGAGCATATATCCTTTGTTTCTGAAACCGTGAACCAAGCCACGTTACAACCTTCAAAAGACCTAATTGAAGCAAGGTTATTTTGAAAGCATACTACAACAAGGTTGCGTTAACCTGACTCCTAAAGATCTTTGCGAATTGTTTGTTTTACCATACCTTTTGCTTTATCCATCAATTTGAATGTCTAGACAACTGTGTTTGGACCCTTGATTCATTTTCTTTACATCAATAACATCATTCCAATAATGACTTTGATTTCAAAATATGCTTTGAGCGTTGCATTAAAATTACCGTTTTTGAATGAACATTTTATTCGCAAGTACTAATCTTTCAAGGAAATTCAAACAGTTGAGAAACTTGATCAGTGGTCCTATCAGAGGCATGTTACTTCAAGATCCTGTTGTTCAAAATTTATGTGGGGGCAAGTCTTCCCAACATTTTATTTCAAGGACTGAAGCAACGATCAGATAACAATCATTCAATCAGGGGCAGTTTTCTTCAGCAACCCCCAAGCGGTTTAGCAGTCCTTCTCAAAAGGATCATTAGTGTGACATAACAGAGATGACAATGTTCTTGTGTTGAGGAATCCGAGTCCCAATCTTCCTTCACAAAAGAGTCTACCCCAGTTGTCACAAATAATTGCATTTCATTCATCATTCATATATCATGCATTGAAAGAACCATATATCAAGCATCCTCATGCGCATTTTCCCAAGTCTTGTTGTTTCCAACATCTTACCCTAAGATCGAAGTCCAACTCACTTCGCATCAATCAAAATAATTTTATCCATTTGTTTCAATTTGTCTTTGTCAACCCGATGCTTTCCCGGATATGTCTCTGTTTTTCTGATGCTTTTCCAAATATGTCTTCGATCATTCTAATGCTTTTCTAGAATATTCAGTTTGTTTCCATACATTCAATGCTTTCCTGAATATCATGGATGCTTTCGCCAGGGTCTATGGTATCATTCAATGCTTCTCTGGATGAATACTCGGATTTTTCTATCTGGTTTTCATATCTAATGCTTTTCTGGATGCGTTTTCCAAGGATTATTCGATGATCTCCTGAATGTCTTTAACGATGTGTTTTAGAGTTTATTCAACGCTTTTCTGGATATCTCCGGTGTTTGTTTCTGGTACGTTCAATGTTATTCTGGATGTACTTGATTGTGTTCTCGAAGTTCATTCAATGTTTTTCTGGATGACTTTAATGTCTTTTTCCAGAGTTTATTCAATGATTTTTTGAATATCTCTGGTGCTCATCGCCATTTACCCCAATTGTCTCTTCCATTAAGTCTTTTATACATTCCACTGGTAGTTTGTCTCTTGTGGCGCCTGATTCCCCGCAAAATTCAACATGTGTCTCATAACATATTGCATTCAAAATAACAAAAAAAAAAGTGTCCATTGCATTCATGTCATAAGCATTGTTGCGGCGATCTTAGGACAAAAATTGTGTACTTTGTATTTAAGTCTCTTCACATCTTCGATAGAAGAAACTTAAATAGGGGCATCTGTCGCACCCCAATTTTTGCCCTACAAATTTCATTCATTTTTAGTCATGTCGCATATGTATTTTAATCGTCACATTTTTGCATATTTTAATTCGAGTTACCTTTTTTTTCGAAGTTTCATTTTAGACTCCATAGTTCTTGTAATCATAAAAAAAATGTCAAAAAAATGTGTGTTTTAATCTTTTTAGTTTAATTTTTAATAAAAAAATTATTAGTTTTAGATCATTTAGTTTATTTAGGGTTAGTACTATTTTTTATCATTTAGTTTAGATTTATTTTAATTTATTATTAACCAAATAAAAAATGTAGAAGTTTAAGTTCATTTTTTTAATATAGTTTAGACCCATTAATCTTTTTATGTGGTCCAAGTTCTTGAGCTATTACAAGCAAAAATCACAAGTCTTTTTTGATGCCATTTTGGACTATATGCCTTTTGTTTGTCTCTTGGTCCCCACAACAGTGTTGTCTCAATCCTGCTTCAAAACACTCCAAAGTGCTGCAAAACCACAGAGGTGATTAGTCCACAAACTGCTGCCTCAAACGGTCAAAAAAACTGCTGCATATATGTCTAAAACTTCTGATGCCTTGCACAAAAATGGACATCCACAACCTGCATAACAAAAGCACAAAATCAGAGCTCAAGAAATGTTCAAAACCCTTTGAATTTTCCCCCCTAAATTCTATCATTCACTTCTATAAAGAGGTTTTTCTAACAGCAAGAAAGGGGGGGAGGACACTCGGTAAGGAAAAAGCCTACAGAAACTCTGCACATTTTACTCTAAAAAACCTTCACCCTTCAACAAACCCTAACCCTTCAACATCACCTACGACTAACCTTCATAGCCTGCATACAAACACACTCACAACTCAGCAACCAATTCACTCATACACACGACATACTCCAAATACACCTTCAATCTCATAACCTTTCAAACATCACTCAAACTTTCTGCAAAAAGACCGAACACTCACCACCTCACACAAACCTTACCTCTTTGAAAACCGTAACCTCACACTTCACTAACCAACACCCCAATACACCATTAACCTGCAATTTCAAAACATAACTCACCGCACATAAATGCAACTTGCAAAACTCCTCACCACACTTCAGAACCTCCTTCACATCATCAAATGCTCAGCACAAACTTGCATTCTCCAGAACTGAATCCATCAGCAACGACAACCGCAAGCCACAATTTCAATCATCGAGGTGACGTCGAAATCAGCAACAATCTTCAACGTATCAGCTTCGACGTATATCATCCACACCACAAGAAGAAGAAGAACGAGTGGAGGAGAGGTGAGATCCTACCTGTAAGCATCGTCGATTTCGTCAAGTCGGTAAGCTCTAAAACCTTGATATTGCGCTCGTGCCTTGGATATGCTTAGGGTTTTCGTTTCATTTTTCTTTCTGAGATAATCGTCGTTGTTGTGTGTTGTTGTGAACCACTACCATGCTTGAATTTGTTTAATTGAGGGAATTTTGTTAGAACTGAAACCGAGAGTAGTGAGAGTGAGAGCACGATTGAGTGAGGGTCGGTGGAGATGGAGAGTGTAGAGATTGAGAGAGGCAACGTTCATTTTTTGTGTGTTCATGGTTGTTTGATTGTGAGATGGAAACTGGGGAAGAAGAGTGAGAGGCAGACGGTTCACGGTCTCCATTTAGGTTTCCTTGGGTCTTAATTAGCTTGGGCTTGGATCCAATATAAGCCCAATCCGTGTTCCATCCTTAAACATCCTGTTTTCAATTTTAACCCCCTGGCAGCTTTCAGATTTAATTTTGGGCTTCTTCTAAAGCCCAGCAGCACCCCCTTACTGTTTGCACCCTGTGTTTTTATTGTTTAGTCATTTGTCTTGTTTTTGTTCTATCTTAATTTTTGTGTTAGTTTTTTTAGTTCATATTCAAAAATACAAAAAATCTATTTTATTTAGATTAATTAGTTTCTTTCATTAATTATTAAAAATACCAAAAATATTAGATTAATCTTCCAAATCCAAAAAACAAATAAACCTTGGTCCAACGCCAAGTCGTTAAATAATTACTCGATCCAGTATCGAGTTTCTTCTTCACAAAAATCCTTTTAATCGTACCGAAAAATCGAGTGACAAGAAGTGTACACCTCTTGAATACCCCGATTCTTTTGGATTAACACCCTTTTTTTAAAACCTCTCATTAATTAAATCAAAGTGATCAAGTGACAAGAAGTGAACACCTCTTGAATACCTTGATCTTTTGAAACTAAAACACTTTAATCAAACCAAGAGGTTAAGTGACAAGGGGTGAACACCTCTTGAATACCTTGATCTTTTGGAACTAAAAACACATTAATAAAATCAAAGTGATCAAGTGACAAGAAGTGCACACCTCTTGAATACCTTCGGTCCTTTGAACTAAAACACATTAATCAAACCGAAAGATCCTGTGACAAGGGGTGAACACCTCTTGAATACCTTGATCTTTTGAATCAAAACACCTTAATCAAACCAAAAGGTTAAGTGACAAGGGGTGAACACCTCTTGAATACCTTGATCTTTTGGAACTAAAACACATTAATAAAATCAAAGTGATCAAGTGACAAGAAGTGCACACCTCTTGAATACCTTCGGTCCTTTGAATCAAAACACATTAATAAAATCAAAGTGATCAAGTGACAAGAAGTGTACACCTCTTGAATACCTTCGATCCTTTGAATCAAAACACATTAATAAAATCAAAGTGATCAAGTGACAAGAAGTGTACACCTCTTGAATACCTTCGATCCTTTGAGCTAAAACACATTAATCAAACCGAAAGATCCTGTGACAAGGGGTGAACACCTCTTGAATACCTTGATCTTTTGAATCAAAACACCTTAATCAAACCAAAAGGTTAAGTGACAAGGGGTGAACACCTCTTGAATACCTTGATCTTTTGAACCTTTCTTTAATCAAACCGAAAGATCCTGTGACAAGAAGTGCACACCTCTTGAATACCTTGATCTTTTGAATCTTTCTTTAATCAAACCGAAAGATCCTGTGACAAGAAGTGCACACCTCTTGAATACCTTGATCTTTTGAATCAAAACATAATTAATTAACAAGGACAACAAGTGACAATGGGGCTCGCTCCTGTTCAATACCTTGGGTAAAGACGCGCTAGGTGAACACCTATGCTCAATCCTTTGCTAAATGTCCCTTTAAAACACAACTTCAATTTCATTCACACATTTTTGCCTTATGGCTTTTAAATCTCTTTTCATAAACGAGACACTTATTCAATTTCAATACGAACATACTTCCACATGTGAAGATCGAATATCTTCCACTCGAATGCGATGATGGCCAAAATCATGTATTATCTTGATTTAGTTATCCATTCTTGTAGTGATATCATGTCCATGTGCGTATAGTATTTCCATTTGAAAGCGATCGAGTACCTCTCGCTAAAATCAACCAACAAAACTTTTCGTGGTTCCTAGCCCGAACTACGATTGCTCTGACTTTCCCATTGCACTAGGGAATACGTAGGCACAAGATACAAACGTCTTGGCGAGCATAATAATAAATTTTTTTTTTCTTTTTCCTTCATAATAAATAAAACCCTAAAAAACATCTCTTTCATCTTTTCTCGATTAATAAGCTAAAGAACATAAACCAAAAACACTAACACTCAAACACGAAACTAACTAAATGGGTCCCATCGAGTACGATGAAGGTGAGGGGTGCTAATACCTTCCCCTTGCTTAACCGACTCCCGAACCCTAATTTGGTTACGAACGACCATCTTATCCACTTTTCTTTATCTCGTGGGTTTTATCGATATTTTCCCTTTCCTTCTTGGAATAAATAAAGTTCGGTGGCGACTCTGTTGTACTTCGAGCGTGCGATTGCGCTCGAGTCACATTTTTACCGCTACAGGTACCTCGGTGTGTACCACAAACGACTAGTCACTTGAGATGAATCGTCCAACTTCAAGTGCCATATGGCATGGTGTTATACCCCAAAATTTGCCCACATCTTTTTTTAAGAAAACTTCAATCTGAAAATTAAGAGTTTCATATAAACATGGATTTTTATTTCAAATATCCTAAACATATGAAGTGCTTAAATTTCAGAATTTCTCTTACACAGTAACTTGGCTAACAGTGGAATTTATTCTTACGCAAACGCCAAATGCTGTTCATTACACCACAAATACTATTTATTTATTTTACAGATAAATAGTACTAACACAGTTCATGCAGGGTTAAATCTTTTTGCAGGCGCAAAAGCAGGAAACTCACACTGTACTGGTAACAATTGTTTTTGTTTTCCCACTAACTTTTGTACTATATTCCATTATTTTCAAAATCTTTTCAAATCTCTTTTTCAAAAATCAAATCTTAACTTGTGTGTTTTCTGCCAGTCAAATATTTCTATTTCTGTGCAGTAAACAATTTTCAGGTTATTATCGGTAATTTTGCCCGCATACCGTAAATATCAGTTATTTATTATGTTTCTGTTTCTAACAAGTCATGTAAATAAATTTTCATGCTTCACACAAAACAAAGACAAAAATAACAACAAAAAAGAAAAGAAAATTAACTTTGACAGTTGACTTTTTCACTTTAACTGCTGCTTCAGTACACGAACAGTCAGTTGACAGACAAACTGCAGACAGTACAACTCTCAGTGTTTTGTACAATCAATCAAATCAATCATTCACAATTCAAATTTTCAAAGATTTTTGTGTTAGAAGTCTTCTGAATATCACACGATTAGCAGAAACTCAGCACTGCACAAAAATCAGGTACGCTTAACTGCCTCCTATACAGACAGTCCCTAATCAGGGTTTTTCTTGTTTTAACAGGAGCAACAAGTTTTGAGAGCTCAAGTGGATTCCATATACATCCATACATCTCAAAGTACCATCATACAAATTTTCAAACTTCAATTCACTCAGACGCACCGTCAGCAGCTCAAACAGTCAACAGACGACCCGTTTGACCAAAAAAGTCAACTGACAGTCAAAAATGAAATTTTTTGTCAAAGTCCATATTTTGTCAAAGGATTCAACATTTGATCATTGGATGATCACAATTCATCAAGGAAAGATCAAAAATCAACAAAACCCTAAGATTCAAAATTAGGGTTTTTGCCTGAAAAGTCAACTCAACTTTGACTGATCATAACTCTCTCATCCTTCATCCAAAAAATGTCAACCAAAGCTCATTTTGAAGGAAATTCAATTATCTTTCAAATGCAATTGATCCCATGGTCATAGCATTCACCATTTGAAAAATATGGCCAAAGACATTACAGGTCATTTTCAAAGTCAACAAAAAGACACTTTTTTTAAATGGACACACAAGGAGAACCAAAAATCATTTTGATATGAGACCAAAGACATTGGTTAGAGGACTCTTTGAGGTTTCCAAAAAGTGCAAGATCTCCTTCATATGACAAAAATTGAAGGATTTACACCTTGTTGAAGTTGGCTAAATTTTGGGAAAATGCATGAAATCAACATTGCTCAAAAATGTTTTTTTTCCAAAAGATGCCAAGTTTTTATGGTCCAAACATCTTTGCCATGTTACTATGGGCCTCCACGACCAAGATTAAGCCCATATCTTTATTGGCCATTTTTTGCATAATTTTATCTTACTTTAAGATTAAAATTAAAAAGAAAATGCATGGATAATGGTTGCTTGGTCTCCAAGCATGACTCACCACAAAGAATCTCTGATTTTTGCAGAAGATTGGAGAGCAAGGCAAGTGCATTGAAGGCAAGTCAAGACTTGGTCAAAAATTCAAGGTTTTTAATATTTAAAAACCAAACTTTCAACAAAGGCAACAAGGCAACTTAGCTTCAATTATAAGCATTCAAATGCTTATATATAGCTTAGCATACTTCAATAACATAGAGAGACAAGTTCAGAACAAAAGAATAGTGTATAACATACTTGTACTCACTTGTTCTTTTTCAAGGAAATTTAAAATTCGAATTTTAATTTCCAGCTGGTTTCAGTTCAAACTAAACACTTAAACATCATCTCTAAGATTCACTGAAACTATTCAAATCATTTCCAAGTCTTAAAACCCACTGAATCGAGCTATACAAGCCACGGTTGGTGCAAACTAAGATTGACTCATATCTGATCATACACGTAAATCTAGCACGATGTAATTGCATATTTATGTTTGGTTTGAAGCTCTGGTCGTTTCTGGAGCTTCAATTGGATTTCCATGACTGTTTGATGCATCTGCCATCTTAGGGTTTCATAGCTCAAAATTAGGGTTTCCTGAAATAGGCCAAATTATAGGTTCAAATAGGTTCCATTGAATTCGTATGAACCAGACGAACTTAACCATGGTATCGCGCCAGATTAATGCTTCGTTTTACTTGCATTCGCTATTTTTTGCAGGTGTAATAGATGGAAGCTTTTACACCACCTGCAAACGCAAGGTGTAAAAGACTGGGTCTGGTGAAGAAGATGATGCGTGGCTCCTTCCTATTGGCCAGGGCGCGCGCGTGTTTTTATTTTAAAAAAATTTCTGATCCAATGCTTTGCAGCTCACGCTTGTGCCATGTGTCTCAATTTGAACACCATCTGATCTCATTGATCCACCATCCAACGCTCCAGACACGCAGTTCCATGCTATGGCCCCTCAATCAAACCACACAGGATTAGTATCCTTTTATTTCTATTTTATTTTCTATTTTATTTTAATTTCTTTGTTAAATTAATTAAAAATCTTTTTAAAATTCAAAAAATCCCACAAAAAATATTTTAGACTTCTAAAAATATATATTATTTTCTGAAATAAAAATATTTTATTTTTCTTCAAAATTTCAATATTTTTCATAATTAATTAGTATGTATTTATATATTTGCTTATTAATTATTTTAATTAGTCAAAAAATCATAAAAAAAAATTGTTCTTCATATCAAATATTGTTTATATATCATAAACTAATTTTGTACATATTTAGGATAATTTTCTCTTTAAGCATTAATTATTTGTGTAATTATTTATATAATTATGTTTTAATTAACTTAAAAAATCCAAAAACAATTGCAAAAATTACAAAAAAATCAGTTTTGTTCTAAAATCAATTAACAAACATTTTGTACATATTTTTAAACTTATTTGCTAGGTTTAATCATATTTCCATCTTTTCTTTATTTTAAATTAATTAATAATGCATTAATTATATTTAAAATAAATCACAAAAATACAAAAATATGCCTTTTATTTCTTGCAATTTAAAATTCCTAGATAAATGTATA
Organism: Vicia villosa; assembly: GCF_029867415.1. Classification (NCBI taxonomy): domain Eukaryota; kingdom Viridiplantae; phylum Streptophyta; class Magnoliopsida; order Fabales; family Fabaceae; genus Vicia; species Vicia villosa. The sequence goes on from NC_081183.1 coordinate 72,751,420, forward strand.
GGATGTCAAATTCATGTAAATAGGCTAGTTTACATTTCCCGCACAATCGATGTAATAGCGTAGATTTACTTTCCGCACTTTACATTTCTGCATTTTAATTTCCAGCACCCATATAAACTGCGTGTATGTCAAAGATAAAACTGAACCGTCAGATCACTGACTTCAAAGATAAATATCTGAATTCAATCACAATCACATTTGCACCTCCTAGGGTAACCCCTTTTCACTCTTTTCAAAATCAAAGTTACATTTCTACTGTTTCGAGTACAAAATCGAACCTTTTGTTTATATCCGACGAATGGATAGATTTTTAAAGGGAACAAGGATAAAGACCTCCTAACTCAGGGTAGACCTCCTAGTTTGCTTGCTCAAAATCAAAACAAACAAAATTCTCATACACTGTTGTTTTTTAAAATGAATTTTCCAAAAGACAATATTTTGTATACATCCAAACACGGATCATTACAAAATTAACGATCTTTTCAAAACATCTTTCGAAAGATAAACAAGCATTTGTATATATCCGCACAAGGATCATTACAAATTCTATTTGCAAAGGTATTTCAAAAACACAGGTAAAGCATTCCGAATCAATTGAAAAGTAAAGCAAATGAGCTAAGCAAACTAAAGAGCCCATGGATAACCATGGATACAAAGGGTGCTAACACCTTCCCTTTGTATAACCTACCCCCTTACCCAGAATCTCTCAAAGGTCTTTTTTCTGTTTCTTTTATAAACCTTTCCTTCATTGGATAAAATAAAAGGTCGGTGGCGACTCTGTAAACTTTTTCAAAAAGAGACGCGAAAGCGTCCGATCGACAAAAAAGAGTCAGTTCACGTATCCCACCCACGGAGGGGTATGGCCCGAAAGGACGGTCCACAGAACTGGCGACTCTGCTGGGGAACCTTTTGTTACAAAGTAATGCCCTTTGGTCTAAAAAATGCTGGAGCTACCTACCAACGAGCAATGGTAACACTATTTCATGATATGATTCATCAGGAAATAGAGGTGTATGTCGATGACATGATCGCAAAATCCAACACCGAAGAAGAACATTTGAGTCATTTACACAAGCTGTTTGACAGACTCAAGAAATACAGATTGCGACTGAACCCGAACAAGTGTACCTTTGGAGTAAGATCCGGTAAACTCTTAGGTTTCATCGTCAGCAGTAAAGGTATTGAGGTTGATCCTGCCAAGGTCAAAGCCATTCAAGAAATGCCTATACCCCGTACCGAGAAACAAGTCAGAGGATTCTTGGGACGTCTAAACTACATAGCCAGATTCATTGCCCATATGACTCCTACTTGTGTGCCAATCTTCAAATTACTGAAGAAAGATCAAGTGGAAAGATGGAATGACAAATGCCAGTTAGCCTTTGATAAAATCAAAGAATACCTTCAAAAACCGCCAATCTTGTTACCTCCTGTGGAAGGCAGACCTCTGATAATGTACCTAACTGTGTTAGAAGATTCAATGGGGTGTGTACTCGGACAACATGACGATTCCGGTCGAAAGGAGCACGCAATCTACTATCTTAGCAAAAAGTTTACCGATTGTGAAACAAGATACTCACTACTCGAAAAAACTTGCTGTGCCTTAGCATGGGCGGCTCGCCGACTAAGACAGTATATGCTAAATCACACCACTTTCCTGATCTCCAAGATGGATCCAATCAAATACGTGTTCGAAAAACCTGCTCTCTCTGGAAGGATTGCAAGATGGCAAATGATCCTAACAGAATATGACATTCAATACACTTCGCAAAAAGCAATCAAAGGAAGTGTGGTAGTTGATCATTTAGCTCATCAAGCAGTAGATGATTATCAGGCATTGAACTTTGACTTCCCAGACGAAGACATTATGCTAGTCAATGACTACAAACAACCAGGATCCCGATGGACTATGGTTTTTGACGGAGCTTCTAATGCGCTCGGCAATGGCATCGGAGCTGTGATCATTTCCCCCACAGGAGGTCATACACCCTTCACCGCCAGATTGTGTTTCAATTGCACCAACAATATAGCCGAATACGAAGCATGCATTCTGGGTCTCAAAGCTGCAATTGATCTAAAAATCAAATTCCTTGAAGTCTACGGAGACTCGGCCTTGGTAATCTACCAAGTCAAAGGGGAATGGGACACAAAGCACCCAAATCTAATTCCATACAAAGAACATGTGTTGAGTTTGATTCCTTACTTCGAGGAGATCACTTTCGAACACATCCCACGCGAAGAAAATCAACTAGCTGATGCCTTAGCTACCATGTCATCCATGTTCAAAGTCAATTGGGACGACGAAGCTCCTATGATCACCATTTACAGGCAAGACGAACCAGCCTATTGCAATGAGATCGATACCAAACAAATGGAAGACAAATCATGGTTCCATGAAATACAAAGGTATCTCGAAACCCAGGAGTACCCTGAAGGAGCATCTATTAACGACAGAAAGTTTCTAAGGAGATTTGCCTCCAAATTCTTCCTAAGCAATGGAACTTTGTACAAGCGCAACCATGACTCGACTTTACTTCGTTGCGTAAACAAGAAGGAAGCAGAACAAATCATGGAAGACATACACAATGGTACCTTCGGTACTCATTCCAACGGACATACAATGGCTAAAAAGATCTTGAGAGCAGGTTACTACTGGTCTACCATGGAGACAGATTGCCATCATCATTCCAAAACTTGTCACAAATGCCAGATATATGCCGACAAAGTGCATGTACCTCCAGTTCCATTAAACGTCCTGACGGCTCCTTGGCCTTTCGCAATGTGGGGTATTGATATGATTGGAGAAATCAAACCTACTGCTTCCAACGGACATCGCTTTATCCTGGTCGCTATTGACTACTTCACAAAGTGGGTAGAGGCAGCTTCATATGCTTCTGTCACCAAGAATGTGGTAGCCAGGTTTATCAAGCACAATCTCATTTGTCGGTACGGCATCCCCGAAAGGATCATCACTGACAATGGCACGAATCTAAACAACAAAATGATTACTGAACTCTGCACGCAGTTCCAGATCAAACATCATAATTCTTCTCCATATCGACCAAAGATGAACGGCGCTGTCGAAGCCGCCAACAAAAACATCAAGAAAATCATACAAAAGATGACAGTAACCTACAAAGACTGGCATGAGATGTTACCTTTTGCTCTTCATGGTTATCGCACATCTGCGCGTACTTCAACAGGGGCAACTCCATTCTCGTTAGTCTACGGTATGGAAGCAGTTCTCCCAATCGAAATCCAGATTCCTTCCTTAAGGATCATGAAAGAAGCCGATCTAGACGAAGACGATTGGATTCAAACTCGATTCGACCAAATACACTTGATCGATGAGAAAAGACTTGCAGCTATCTGTCATGGCCAGCTATACCAAAAGCGCATGATCAAAGCATTCAACAAGAAAGTCAAAAGTCAAGCATACCAAACTGGTGGCTTGGTTATCAAACGCATCATCTTACCACAAGGTGATCCCAGAGGCAAATGGACCCCCACCTACGAGGGACCATTCATAATCAAGAAAATATTCTCCGGCGGTGCCATGTTGCTTACCACCATGGATGGCGAGGATTTCCCACACCCTGTGAATGCGGACATAGTCAAAAAGTACTTTGCTTAAAAAAAAAAAAAAATACAGCTCGCTAAGTTGAAAACCTGAAAGGGCAACTTAGGCAAAAATGAGCGTCTCGGTGGATTGAAAACCCGAAAGGGCGATCCAGGCAAAAATTAGAGACAAAACAAATACTATCCCGGTAGGCTGAAAACCTGAAAGGGCAGCCTAGGCAAAAATTAGGGAATAAAGCATACAACTATGTCCCGCTCAGCTGCCTACTCACCGACAAGGTTCAACACCTCAAAGACACCGATCAGTCCAATCACTTTCTTCCAACAAGTGAGGGATGAGATGCTCGAAGACAGATTGGCAATAGCAGAATTGAAACTTGACTGGATCGTTCTCACATAGCTATTTCTTTTCATAAATACTTTTCAAAACTTTCTGACAATTTCCTACTTCTAGGATTGTTGTCTCCCTATACTAATCCGCCTATCACGGCACCTTTTCAAAAATCAATGCAGCTTATAACTAACATTTTCATTTTTTCTGTTTTGAATACGCGAGCATCCCAATGATATTTTGAATGAACATATGCATTTGAATATGATTGATGTTTACCAGGAAAAACAGGAATAGCATTCCGGACATGTCCCAATTATTTGGACATTATCCTAAACCAGCATCAGAAGGAAGTTTCCCCAATGGAGACACATTCCTCAACAAATCCCTCAAAAAGATTTTTCTTTCGAAAGAAGTCTTATTCCCCAGCAGGGTTGTTCCAGATTACTGTCTTCAGAAGGTGTGATCTCCGCACCCAAACTTGGTCAGATAGTGCATCGGAGGATTATGCATCTTCCTCATTCCCACTCCAAAGGGCGTCACAGTCCGAACTCTCAAAACTACTGTTCATCCCCGAGCAGTAATCAAAGATCCTTCAATAGAACATCCTGGTTCTCAAAGAATTTCCCCAACCCAGGGTACTCAAGCGAGACAGAAGATCATCAACAACCACGATGCCTTCACTTCCAAATGGCTAGCAGGGATTTATTTTCCCAATCACAATGCCTTCATTTCTTGACGACTAAGCTGGGATTTATTTTCCCAATCAGGAGCTTGACACGCTCTAAGCTGCATAAACCATGCATCACATTCACACTCATATTCACATTCACAATCATGCATCATACGCATATTCATACACAACATAACTTGCATATTTCTCCTCTAGTTCGAGGATCTCATACATTACATGCATCATAGACATTGCATATCACTAACTTGATTTTTCAGGCAAACGAATGTCTTCAGCAAAGATGTTCTCACTCACATGCAGTGTTCATCCTGAATCTTATTCAGACAAGCAGTCCTTTCAGATACAATCAAACCAAAGATTCACTCTGAAGAACTCTCATTCTCAACTCATTTATCATCTAACATTGCTAGTCTAAGGCGATACCTCAGACGGTTCCAGAACGATCTAGCATTGCAGATCTAAGACGATACCTCCGACGGTTCCAGAACGATCTAAGCATTTCGGATCTAAGGCGAAACCTCAGACGGTTCCAGAACGATCTAGCATTTCAGATCTAAAGCGAAACCTCAGACGGTTCCAGAACGATCTAACATTGCAGATCTAAGGCGAAGCCTCAGACGGTTCCAGAACGATCTAACATTGCAGATCTAAAGTGATACCTCAGACGGTTCCACAATGATCAACTTTCAAATCCTTCATCAAGATATAATCAACGGATTCATTCTGATGAACAAACCATCAACACATTTTCCAGGTGGCATCCGAAAGCCCATCTCAGGTAATGTTTCAATCTGCCAACAACATTTCACAGACAACATTCAAATGCAACTTCCAACATCTTTGCTGATCAAGGTAAGTGCAAATTTTCAGGGCATCTATTTATTCAATCATCTTCTACCTTCAGATTTCAGACAATCTCTTCAGGTTTAAGAAGATTGAATAGGGGCAACTGTTATACCCCAAAATTTGCCCACATCTTTTTTTAAGAAAACTTCAATCTGAAAATTAAGAGTTTCATATAAACATGGATTTTTATATCCTAAACATATGAAGTGCTTAAATTTCAGAATTTCTCTTACACAGTAACTTGGCTAACAGTGGAATTTATTCTTACGCAAACGCCAAATGCTGTTCATTACACCACAAATACTATTTATTTATTTTACAGATAAATAGTACTAACACAGTTCATGCAGGGTTAAATCTTTTTTGCAGGCGCAAAAGCAGGAAACTCACACTGTACTGGTAACAATTGTTTTTGGTTTCCCACTAACTTTTGTACTATATTCCATTATTTTCAAAATCTTTTCAAATCTCTTCTTTCCAATTCAAATCTCAACTTTATTCTACACATCTCTCTTTTCCCAACAATATCATACACTTTCTTTCAAATCTCACTTCCACTCAAAATTTCCTTTTGTACGGAATCACATCATTCCCCAACGTCTCTTTCCTTCTTTCCATTCTATAAATACTTCTCATTCTTCCATAAAATCTCACATCAAATTCTAATTCATTTCTCAAATTTCCACTTCATAATCCATTTTCTCTTCTTCCCTAACAAAAATGGCAAAATGGATAGAGACACTGTCTCTTACAGTCATCACCATTGCTACGGTGATCATGACTTTCTTCTGCCTGCACAGTCCTGAGGAGTGTGGACCTGCAATGGTTATGCTCCCAATCATCTACATGTTATTGATCATAGCATGGTTCATCAACCGTCATTTTTAAAGTTTGCCGTGTTTCTTATTTTCTTAAACGTACCGTCTATTCGTCGTACTGTTCAATAGTATGTAATATTTATACTGTCAGTATTAAATGTTGTACTATTTGTCATAATATTGCTTAATTACTAAGATAATATTTTGTGTGTTTCTGCCAGTCAAATATTTCTATTTCTGTGCATTTAACAATTTTCAGGTTATTATCGGTAATTTTGCCCGCATACCGTAAATATCAGTTATTTATTATGTTTCTGTTTTCTAACAAGTCATGTAAATAAATTTTCATGCTTCACACCAAACAAAAACAAAAATAACAACAAAAAAAAAAACAAAAAAAGAAAATTAACTTTGACGGTTGATTTTTCACTTTAACTGCTGCTTCAGTACACGAACAGTCGGTTGACAGACAAACTGCAGACAGTACAATTCACAGTGATTTGTACAATCAATCAAATCAATCATTCACAATTCAAATTTCCAAGATTTTTGTGTTAGAAGTCTTCTGAATATCACGCGATTAGCAGAAACTCAGCACTGCACAAAAATCAGGTACGCTTAACTGTCTCCTACACAAACAGTCCCTAATCAGGGTTTTTCTTGTTTTTACAGGAGCAACAAGTTTTTGAGAGCTCAAATGGATTTCATATACATCCATACATCTCAAAGTACCATCATACAAATTTTCAAACTTCAAATCACTCAGACGCACCGTCAGCAGCTCAAACAGTCAACAGACGACCCGTTTGACCAAAAAAGTCAACTGACAGTCAAAAATGAAATTTTTTGTCAAAGTCCATATTTTGTCAAAGGATTCAACATTTGATCATTGGATGATCACAATTCATCAAGGAAAGATCAAAAATCAACAAAACCCTAAGATTCAAAATTAGGGTTTTTGCCTGAAAAGTCAACTCAACTTTGACTGATCATAACTCTCTCATCCTTCATCCAAAAAATGTCAACCAAAGCTCATTTTGAAGGAAATTCAATTATCTTTCAAATGCAATTGATCCCATGGTCATAGCATTCACCATTTGAAAAATATGGCCAAAGACATTACAGGTCATTTTCAAAGTCAACAAAAAGACACTTTTTTCAAAAGGACACACAAGGAGAACCAAAAATCATTTTGACATGAGACCAAAGACATTGGTTAGAGGACTCTTTGAGGTTTCCAAAAAGTGCAAGATCTCCTTCATATGACAAAAATTGAAGGATTTACACCTTGTTGAAGTTGGCTAAATTTTGGGAAAATGCATGAAATCAACATTGCTCAAAAATGTTTTTTTTCCAAATGAGTCCAAGTTTTTGTGGTCCAAACATCTTTGCCATGTTACTATGGGCCTCCCACGACCAAGACAAAGCCCACATCTATATTATCCATTTTTGACATAATTTTATCTTATTTTAAGATTAAAATTAAAGGAAATTGCATGGATAATTGATGGCTTGATCTCCAAGTATGACACACCTCCAAAGTCTTCATTTTTCTGCAGAAAATTGATGCCCAAGGCAAGAGCATTGAATGGAGTCAAGGATTGGTCAAAAATTCAAGGTTTTTAATATTTTAAAAACCAAACTTTCAACAAAGGCAACAAGGCTTCTTGCTTCACTTCCAAGCAGCCTTTGGGCTATAAAAGAAGCATCATACTTCAGCAAAATAAAGGAGACACGAAATATAGCAAGAAGATAGCATAAACTCTCTTTATATTTCAAAAAATAATCAAAAAATTCAAAAATTCGTATTCAAATTTGCAGCTAGTTTCAATACAAACTAAGTCCTTAAATCATCTCCTGGTACTTGCTTGAGTAAGTCCAGATCAATAACCAAGTTCTTAGAGGCCTGAAACTCAAGTTCTCTCACTCTCCGACTTGGTAAATTTTCATTAAATTCAAACTCTCTATTCATCTGTTGTTATCATGTCTCACGGTTATGGTTGAGCTTGTAATGATCATTAGACCAGGTTTGAACCCTAGCATGAGGGTGCTAACGTCCAGAACATAGGTTGCCATGATCAACCGTGTGTTCATATTTCTCTTCGAATCTCTTAATACAAGCATTTTTAGTCCAAACTAACCCCACCAATGGATTCCCAGACCTCGATTTAGGGGGGTAGGGTCTTCCTTTGGTGTTTAGCTAACGTATTTTTGCAGTTGGAGGAACCACCTCGCCGGAGAAGACGACCGGAATCACTGTTCCGGCAGTCAGCGAGTCTTAGGGCAAGGGTCAGCGCACGCGTGGCTCTTTCCAGCATTTCCATTGGCTAGTCAATAAGTCCATCGCTTGTGTGGCAAAATGATAAAACGTGATTGGTTGCCATTTAAAAATGTGGGTCCCAGCTTGACTTATATAAACTCTGGTGGATCACACGCGTACAGCTCACCCAAGCTTATCATGCTCTCCTCAATCTAATCCGTTGATCTCCACTAAAAACACATCCAATGATCATAACACGCATGCACACCATGGAGCCTCAGCTCCTCACCACACTGAATCAGTATCCTTTCTATTTTTATTTTATTTTCTATTTTATTTTAATTTCTTTGTTAAATTAATTAAAAATAGTTTTAAAATTCAAAAAATCCCACAAAAAAATATTTTAAACTTCTAAAATAATATATTATTTTCTGAAACAAAAATATTTTATTTTTCTTCAAAATTTCAATATTTTGCATAATTAATTAGTATATATTCATATATTTACTTTTTAATTATTTTAACCAATCAAAAAATCATAAAAGAAATTGTTCTTTGTGTTAAATATTGTTTATATATCATGAACTAATTTTGTACATATTTAGAATAATTTTCCCTTTAAGTTTTAATTATTTGTGTAATTATTTGCATAATTATGTTTTAATTAAACTTAAAAAATCCAAAAAAACAATTTCAAAAATTCCAAAAAAATTAGTTTTGTTCTAAAATCAATTAACAAACATTTTGTACATATTTTTAAACTTATTTGCTAGGTTTAATCATATTTCCATCTTTCCTTTATTTTAAATTAATTAATAATGCATTAATTATATTTAAAATAAATCACAAAAATACAAAAATATGCCTTTTATTTCTTGCAATTTAAAATTCCTAGATAAATGTATAGGATGTCAAATTCATGTAAATAGGCTAGTTTACATTTCCCGCACAATCGATGTAATAGCGTAGATTTACTTTCCGCACTTTACATTTCCGCATTTTAAATTCCAGCACCCATATAAACTGCGTGTATGTCAAAGATAAAACTGAACCGTCAGATCACTAACTTCAAAGATAAATATCTGAATTCAATCACAATCACATTTGCACCTCCTAGGGTAACCCCTTTTCACTCTTTTCAAAATCAAAGTTACATTTCTACTGTTTCGAGTACAAAATCGAACCTTTTGTTTATATCCGACGAATGGATAGATTTTTAAAGGGAACAAGGATAAAGACCTCCTAACTCAGGGTAGACCTCCTAGTTTGCTTGCTCAAAATCAAAACAAACAAAATTCTCATACACTGTTGTTTTAAAAAAACGAATTTTCCAAAAGACAATATTTTGTATACATCCAAACACGGATCATTACAAAATTAACGATCTTTTCAAAACATCTTTCGAAAGATAAACAAGCATTTGTATATATCCGCACAAGGATCATTACAAATTCTATTTGCAAAGGTATTTCAAAAACACAGGTAAAGCATTCCGAATCAATTGAAAAGTAAAGCAAATGAGCTAAGCAAACTAAAGAGCCCATGGATAACCATGGATACAAAGGGTGCTAACACCTTCCCTTTGTATAACCTACCCCCTTACCCAGAATCTCTCAAAGGTCTTTTTTCTGTTTCTTTTATAAACCTTTCCTTCATTGGATAAAATAAAAGGTCGGTGGCGACTCTGTAAACTTTTTCAAAAGTGACGCGAAAGCGTCCGATCGACAAAAAAGAGTCAGTTCACGTATCCCACCCACGGAGGGGTATGGCCCGAAAGGACGGTCCACAATGTACTAGTGGAAGTTGATAAGTTTGTATTCCCTATTGACTTCCACATCATGGATATTCCGGAAGACGAAGAAACTCCTATCCTTCTTGGGAGACCATTTTTGTCGACAGGCCGCTGCAACCTCGACATTGAAAAAGGGACACTAACGCTAAAATCATTTGATGAAGAAGTAACCTTGAAGATGTTAGGAGTTAAGAAAAATAGGGCAGGTGTGAATGAGAAAACTTCAGCTGGTATGACAGAAGGTGAAAAAGAAGACAAAAATCCTAAAAATCTCCAAGAAAAAGTTTCAAGCATAGCCTCTCGGTTGGAACCAACTTATGCAGCTGTCAAAAGTCCTAAGAAAGCTAAGGAAGTCAAGAAGAATGTGGGAAGTAAACTGAAGAGGATGGTTATCCATGCTTTTCATCTTCATGAGTTCACGGTTGCGGAAGTGATGAGCAACAAGGTTTGGAAAAGGAAATACCCTCCATAATAAAGGGTAATGGACCGTCGAGCCATGCGACGTTAAACGAAGCGCTTCGTGGGAGGCAACCCACGGTTTTAATAATTAATTTTTCTGTTTGTTTATGTTATTTTCAGGAAATAAAAGAGGACGTCTCTAGTGAAAGCTCGGAAGTGATCATTGGAGTGCAATTCCCTCTGTGAGTCACCTCTCTCGAACTCGTTCTGAAACATTGAGGTCAATGTTTAGTTCAAGTTTGGGGGAGGCTCTTCTCTTTGCATTTTATAATTTTTATGTTATGGGTATGATGTGAAACCATGAAGTGAAGTCTGCCCAAATTTTGACCGAAATTTTAATTTTTGTTGAAGAGTTTTGATCTTAAAAAGCGATCGGGAATAGTATATAGAGATGAAGGGAGGATTGTTTAAGGACAGGAAGTTTGGAATAATGTGACAAGAAGAGGTTTGGTAAACACCCTTGGTTCCCTAAAAGAGATACGAGTCTAACGTGTAGATTTGCACCATAGTACTTGTCTCCTGAGAAGTACTTCTCGAGTAGTTTATTGATACAGTCTGGCATAATTCGGATTCACTTGCATGATGGCTGGTTGAGAAAAAAAAAGAGATATAAAGTTGGCACCAAATGATGAAAAGGCGGTAAAAGGCAATCGGCTCACTAAGTTGGGTAACCCTCACCCAGTTATTCAGCCCAAAGGAGATTGATCCCCAAACGTCGTCCAAAAGGACAATATATAACTGCAAAGTTTGAAAATTTCATCGGTAATAAAAAGTAGCCAATGCTGCTAGTTTGGTACCAGGAAAAGAAAATAAGAAGCCTTGATTCGTCTCATGCAGGTGATGATTATTATAAGAAATGAAGTGCCTTAATATGATTGTCCGAATGAAAGAGGAGGAAAATCGGAAAGAGACTTAAGTACAAAGCATAGTTGGAGAGGTATCCGAAACGGGAGCTTGAGATTTAATGTGGTAACAAAACTCGTCGCGTCATGTGAATGCCGAACCAACTGTTTCTTGATCAATACAGACGGGTATCTCATGTATGAACACCGTGTGCTTTGAAGGTCATTAACTTTTGTAATTGTCGCTTGAGGTCAAGCAACGGTTTAAGTTTGGGGGAGTTTGATCAGTGGTTTTCACACATATTTTTATCGTTGTTTTTAAGTATGTTTAAGTTATGTTATTGAGCGTTTTATTTCTTTATTCGTCATTTTATGCTTTGGTTGTATGTTTTTATGTTTTCAGGTTCATATGGAGAAATCGGAGTAAATCAGTGCAAAACTCGGAGTTTCGATGGAGTTTCAAAAACATGCTACAGGAGGCCTGACACGGGTGGCCGTGTTGCCCAACACGGGCCGTGTCAGGAAGAGGGCGCAAGAAGTTGGAAAAACAGTGGTGCAACACGGGTGCCCGTGTTGCTAAGCCTGGGACTTGGATCTTGAAAAATAAATGACAGGGGACCAACACGGGTGCCCGTGTTGCTCAACACGGCCCGTGTTGGGTGATGACGCTGATTTCAGTGATTTTTATTATTTAGTTCAGTGGTTGGCCTACAGGGGTGTTTTTGGGATTTCCAACCAACTTAAGTGAGTCTGCACTATTTAGGAGGGTTTTCAAGATGAATTAGGGACTTTTTGGCCAGGAGAAAACACGATTGAAGATTGGAGAAAACAAGGGTTTGGGAGAGAAGAAGGTTTTCATGAACGGAAGCAATTGAAGATCAACTTTCATCTCAATTCTTGTAATGTCTCTATTTTATATTTTGTTTTCTTTGAACAATATGAGTAACTAAACCCTAATGCTAGGGGGTGTCCCTGATTTGATTCTGTAATGATTTTGAATTCTTGAGTTCATCAATAAATTTGTTTTCTTATTTAATTTAATTGTACAAGGTTTTTATGCTTTCTTTGTCGGACCAACAAGATTGATTTACGGTTAACAACCAGTTGGACAGCGGTTGTTAAGGTTTTTGTACGATTAGACTATAGTAGATATCACCTAGGACTAGGGATACCCTATAGTTACCGGTTAACTCTTGATAACATAAAGGCTTGATTTCATCATAATTCTCTAAGGACTTAGGATTTAGGATGAATGTTCAAAGGTTTTCCCACTAAGGACTTAGGGGAAAATAATCTAAAGGGCGATAATTAAAGGTTATGAACTTGTTGAAGAAATCAAAATTCAAGGTTATTACAGGGCAAATCACACACTTTACCCTAGCATGCTCTCATATTTGTTAAAGCCACTTAGTCAATTTTCTGTCATTTTTATTTATTGTTAATTTATAATTGCAAATCAAAACTCCAAATATAGTTTTTGTTTAATTGAACCACTATTGAAACTCGATATTAACGTGCAGTCCTTGAGATCGACATTCGGGGAATTTCCCTATTATTACTACAAATGCAAAATAGTACACTTGCTATTTTACCGATCACAGACAAAGTCATGTTTGAACAGCTCAAGGTAGATATGAGGTTCAGGTTCAGGAGGGTTGAAGGTGAATCTGTAGTCAGGGTAGAGAAGGCAGTATGGATTGGATTCTCTGGAAGGTAAGGGATGGGATAGAGAAGGTGTATATGTTGTGGTTGATGATGATGGGATATCTGTGGGGAGGTTTGACAAGGATGGGATATCAGAAGGTGTTGGGGGACAGACATTTAGTGGAATTGGGTTCAAAGCAGGTGTAGAAAGAGATGGTTGGGAAGGATTTGGTATGGTAAAAGTGTTGTGAGGTTCAGAAGGAGGAGGTTGGATACTGTTTGGAATGAGGAGAGAAGTTTGAGGTTCAGAAGAAGGAGGTGAGTATATTTGCCTGGGGAAATTGCTAGTTCTTTCAGCACGGAAAGAATCCCTGATGCGCTTCTCTTGATATTCCTTGGAATTTACTTTGACAGGATCAAAGGTAATCTTCTGCTTCTTAGCTTGCCTAGCTTCCTCTTCTTGAGCCTTTCTCTTCAGCCTTGCTACTTTCTTCTTCTGATCCTTCTTCTGTAAGTCAGCCAGAGAAGGAAGAACTCTTCCACGAATCCATGCAGGATCAACAGAAGATTGAGCTCTTACAGAAGCTTCCAAATAACGCTTAACAGCCTTGTTAAGTTCTTCTTTAAACAAGGAAGCAAAGCCTTCAACCGGAACCCTTCTGGTCAGAATATCTGGAAAAATTACTGGAACAGAAATTACCTGCTTAATGAGTTCCAACCTTTGTAGATCAAAACCATTTATAACATGCCCTTGAATGACGCCAAAGAACTTGGACGTTCCAATAGTTCTTAGTGAATCCAACAAGTCACTTTCTATCAAAATGTCTGAGATCATTCTGGCGAAGGGAACAACATTTCTAATGATGTCAGGCTACTTCTTGCGTTCTTCATCTCTTGACTCTTCAATATAAGTCTTCAAATTTTGAAAAAGAATATTGGAGATGTTGACTTCAATTCCTCTTCCAATGCAGAAGAGAGCAAATTTCTGATCCGGACTAATGTATGTTGAGGAAAACGATCTCCTTCTATGATGGAGGGATCCTAGAATAATCTCAGCCCAAACTTGGTAGAACGGCTTCAACAAACCAGTTTGATGAGATGAAATACCAGTAACATTAGATATTTGTCTCTCAACTGTGAACCAACAAACTCTGCCAGGAAGAGGACCAGTGCTTCCTTCTTCATCATCCAGATTGTACAACTTCCTTATCAACTTCTCAATTATCACAACTTCATGCCCTAACACGAAGGAGATGATTGTAGTTGGGGTAACCGTTGCATGAGCCCAGAAATCTTTCACTAATTCAGGATAAATTGGTCCAACCAATCTATCAAGGTAGTTTGACCAGCCTTGTGCCATTGTCTTAGCATCAGTGTTGAAACCATGTAATCTTAGATTTTCAAAATCTACCAAAGATTCACATAAAACTTCCATTTCAGAAGAAGGAATAGAACAGGTCTTCAAGGGAGCATAACCATGCTTGCGAAAAACAAGATTAACAGAAGACATTTCTGCTTGGCTTAAGGAGCTTGAAGAAGGATTCATGGTGAAGAACTGGGATTCGGTTACAAACTAGGGTTTATGCAATGAATGAGAAAAGAAAGAGAGGGATGAATGCAGAGAGAGAAAGTAAAAAGATGAAATGAAAGTGAAGATGAGTATATAAAAGGGTGGATTTTAAAAAAAATGCAATATGTTTTAAACGAAATGATTACAGAAAAACATGACATCAATTTGCATTTAATGAGATATGACGTTAGGAGAGATAAAGTGAGAAATTGACATGATTTGCACAATTACCTAGGGCGGCGTCTCCTCAACTGCACGCATGCTTGTCCAAAAATAGTGAACACGTGTTCATTTTCTGGAAAACTGGTGACAGCTGTTTTACTTTAAAAGAGATTATGAGTCAACTTAGATAATGAAACGTTAGTAATAACAGAATCAGAACTTCTAAGTGATCACTATCAAAACTTCTTATAGAAACATAATCCTAACACATTTCAGAACTTAACCATAAGTAAGAACTTCTCATCTTCTCATTCTGGGCATAAATCCATACTGATATTCTTCAGAATGAACTTAAACCTATCTTCAGCAAGGGGTTTTGTAAAGATATCAGCCCATTGATGGTCTGTGTCCACAAAGTTTAAGGAAAGAACACCCTTCTGAACATAGTCCCTAATGAAATGATGTTTAATCTCAATATGTTTAGCTTTGGAATGTAAGATAGGATTCTTAGATAAACATATGGCAGAAGTATTATCACAAAAGGTAGGAATGTTACTCTCATATATTTGATAATCTTCTAGCTGACTCTTCATCAGAGCATTTGTGTGCTACAACCAGCAGCAGCAACATATTCTGCTTCTGTTGTTGAGAGGGCAATGGTAGCTTGCTTCTTGCTGTACCTGGAGATTAGGTGACTTCCAAGAAATTGACAACTTCCAGAAGTACTCTTCCTTTCAATTCTATCTCCAGCATAGTCAGCATCACAAAATCCTACTAAGTTGTATTCTTTAGATCTTTTGTAGACTAAACCAACATTAGTAGTACCTTTCAGATACCTCAGAATTCTCCTAACAGCAGTTAAGTGAGATTCTCTAGGATCTGATTGGAATCTAGCGCACAAACAAACACTGAATAAAATGTCAGGTCTAAAAGCAGTTAAATATAGAAGAGATCCAATCATACCTCTGTACAACTTCTGATCTACCTTCTTACTTACCTCATCCTTACCTAGGACACACGTTGGATGCATAGGAGTTTTGGCTTCTTTGCTTTCAGAAAGATTAAACTTCTTCAGAAGTTCTTTCACATACTTCGTTTGATGAACATATGTTCCATCAGAAGTTTGATTGATTTGAATCCCAAGAAAATACTTGAGTTCTCCCATCATACTCATTTCAAATTCAGCTTGCATAGACTTAGCAAACTCCTTCCCAAGTGTAGCATTAGATGTTCCAAAAATAATATCATCAACATAAATTTGACAAATTAAAATGTCCTTCTTAGATGTTTTACAGAAGAGAGTCGTATCCACTTGTCCTCTAGTGAAACCATTGTTCAGAAGGAAAGAACTTAGTCTTTCATACCAAGCTCTAGGAGCTTGCTTCAACCCATACAATGATTTCTTTAGTTTGAAAACATGTTTTAGAGACTTGGAGTCTTCAAAACCAGGAGGTTGGTGGACATAGACTTCCTCATCTATATAGCCATTTAAGAAAGCACTCTTGACATCCATCTGATACAGAGTGATGTTATGTTGAGTGGCAAAAGAAATTAATAAGCGAATAGATTCTAACCTGGCCACTGGTGCAAAGGTTTCTGTATAGTCAATACCTTCTTCCTGACTATAACCCTGAGCCACCAGTCTGGCTTTGTTTCTTACCACTTCTCCCTTCTCACTTAGCTTGTTTCTGAAAACCCACTTTGTACCAATGATGTTGAATCCTTTTGTTCTAGGAACAAGATCCCATACACCATTCCTTGTAAACTGATTTAGTTCTTCTTGCATGGCAATTATCGAGTCTGGATCTTCTAGAGCTTGATCAACAGAAGTTGGCTCGATCAAAGAAACAAGACCCAATTGACATTCTGCATTGTTCTTAAGGAATGCTCTTGTTCTGATAGGATCATCTTTCTTTCCAAGAATCACATCTTCTGAGTGAGCTGTGGTGAGTCTAGAAGATCTTCTGACTGTTGGCTCTTCAGAAATTATGAGATTCTCTAAAGATGCAGCAACTTGATCTTCTGATCCTTTGCTTCTGAGACTTTCAGCTTCTGAAACTTTGCTTCTTGGTTCTTCAGCTTCTGATATGTCAATATCTATATCTGCAAAATTCTCAAACTGCTTTGGCTTTTCAAGACCAAGCTTATCATCAAATCTGATATTGATTGATTCTTCTACAACCAATGTTTCAGTATTGTATACTCTGTAGCCTTTAGAGCGTTCAGAATATCCAAGAAGGAAACATTTTTGTGCCTTAGAATCAAACTTACCAAGATGATCTTTAGTATTCAGAATGAAACAGACACATCCAAAAGGATGAAAATATGAAATGTTGGGCTTTCTGTTCTTCCACAATTCATAAGGAGTCTTATTTAGAATAGGTCTTATAGAGATTCTATTCTGAATATAACATGCAGTATTTATTGCTTCTGCCTAGAAGTGCTTAGCCATATTGGTTTCATTGATCATGGTTCTGGCCATTTCTTGTAGAGTCCTATTCTTTCGCTCTACAACTCCATTTTGCTGTGGAGTTCTAGGGCAAGAGAAATCATGGGCAATACCATTTTCTTTGAAGAACTCCTCAAAGAATCTGTTCTCAAATTCGCCACCATGATCACTTCTGACCTTTATGATTTTGCACTCCTTCTCAGATTGAATCTAAGTGCAGAATTCAAAGAACACTGAATGAGACTCATCCTTGTGTTTTAAGAACTTTACCCATGTCCAGCGGCTATAATCATCTACGATGACTAATCCATATTTCTTCCCTCTGACAGATGCTGTTTTGACTGGTCCAAACAGATCAATGTGCAGAAGTTCTAACGGCCTAGAGGAAGAGACAACATTCTTAGACTTGAATGCAGGTTTGGAGAACTTGCCCTTCTGACATGCTTCACAAAGAGCATCTGATTTGTATTTCAGATTTTGGAGTCCTCTGACCAGATTTAGTTTGTTAATCTGAGAAATCTTTCTCAAACTAGCATGTCCTAATCTTCTGTGCCAGACCCATTGCTCTTCAGAAACAGACATAAGGCAAGTCACCTTCTGCCTCTCAAGATCAGAAAGATCAATCTTATAAATGTTGTTCTTTCTCTTGCCTGTAAATAGGATTGAGCCATCCTTCTGACTTACAGCCTTGCAAGACTTTTCATTGAAGATTATGTCATAACCATTGTCACTTAATTGACTTATGGACAATAAGTTATGCGCTAATCCTTCTACAAGAAGTACATTAGTTATGGAATGAGAGTTACCAATACTTATGGTTCCAGAGCCAATTATCTTGCCCTTCTGATCTCCTCCAAACTTGACTTCTCCACCAGACTTAAGCACCAGGTCTTGGAACATAGACCTTCTCCCCTTCATGTGTCGCGAGCACCTAGAGTCCAGGTACCATGACATTTTGTGCTTTGTCTTCTTTGCTGCCAAGGATATCTCTTCAGAATCTAATTCTGATGTAGATTCTGATCCATCATCCACTGTGGCCATCAGTGCAAGGTTTGCCTGCTCGCCTTCAGAGTCTAATTCTGATTCTGATTCTGAATCATCCCATGTTGCCATAAGACCTTTATTCTTATGAAACTTCTTCTTGGGATTCTCCTTCTGAAGTTTTGGACATTCATTCTTGAAGTGTCCAGGCTCATTGCACTCATAACAAATGACCTTCTTCTTGTCAGATCTTCTGCTTCCAGAAGATTCTCCTCTTTCAGGCTTCTTTGAACTTCTAAAGTTTTTGAGCTTCCTTTGCTTGCTCTTCCAGAGTTGGCTTACCCTTTTGGAGATCATAGACAGTTCATCTTCTTCTTCTAATTTTGATTCTTCAGAATCTTCTTCTTCAACCTGAAAAGCGTTAGTGCATTTTTTATAATTAGATTTTAATGCAATAGACTTACCTTTCTTCTGAGGTTCATTAGCATCCAGCTCAATTTCATGACTCCTCAGAGCACTGATCAATTCTTCAAGAGAGACTTCATTCAGATTCTTGGCAATTTTGAAAGCAGTCACCATAGGACCCCATCTTCTTGGCAAGCTTCTGATGATCTTCTTGACATGATCAGCCCTGGTGTAGCCTTTGTCCAAAACTCTTAATCCAGCAGTTAGCGTTTGAAATCTTGAGAACATCTTCTCAATATTTTCATCATCCTCCATCTTGAAGGCTTCATATTTCTGGATCAAGGCAAGAGCTTTAGTCTCCTTGACTTGGGCATTTCCCTCATGAGTCATTTTCAATGATTCATATATGTCATAGGCAGTTTCCCTGTTAGATATCTTCTCATATTCAGCATGAGAGATAGCATTCAGCAAAGCAGTCCTACACTTGTGATGATTTTTGAATTGCTTCTTTTGATCATCATTCATCTCTTGTCTTGTGAGCAATACACCACTAGCTTTCACTGGATGTTTGTAACCATCCATCAGAAGATCCCATAAGTCACCATCTAGATCAAGGAAGTAACTTTCAAGTTTATCTTTCCAATATTCAAAGTTTTCACCATCAAATACTGGTGGTCTAGTATAACCATTGTTACCATTTCCATTATGTTGCTCAGTAGAGCCAGATGTAGATGTATGTGTTGGATCTTCACCAGCCATCTTGACTTAAGCGTTTTTCTCTTCCTGAATCTTTTCTAAACATTGTTAAGTGCTTGCACCTTAGAACCGGCGCTCTGATGCCAATTGAAGGATAGAAAAACACTTAGAAAGGGGGGGGGGGGTTTGAATAAGTGTAGCTTTAAAACTTGTAAGATAAAAACAATTTGCACAATGATTTTTATCCTGGTTCGTTGTTAACTAAACTACTCCAGTCCACCCCCTTGGAGTGATTTACCTCACCTGAGGATTTAATCCACTAATCACACAAGATTACAATGGTTTTCCACTTAGATAACTTATAAGTCTTCTAGAGTATTCTGATCACAACCTGATCACTCTAGGAACACACTGCTTAGATACCCTCTAAGACTTTCTAGAGAATCCGATCACAACTTGATCTTCCCTAGTTCTTACAACTTAATGTAAACAAATTCTTATAAGAGTTACAATGCTTCTTAATAAGCTATTATCACAACTGTGATTTTTCTCTTAAGTTTAAGCTTAATCTCACTAAGATATTACAACAGCAATGTAGTGAGGTTGAAGATGAAGTTTGAGAGCTTTTTGAATTTGACAGCGTTTCTGTATGTATGCGCAAAGTGTTGTATTCAGCTTCTCATCAGAACTTCTATTTATAGGCGTTTGAGAAGATGACCGTTGGGAGCATTTAATGTTTTGTGTGATCCGTACAGCATTGCATTTAATGTTTCACTCTTTTGTCAACTACCTCGAGCCTTGCTTTCGCTGTGTCTACTGACGTTGCCTTTAATAGCTTCTAACGTTCCTTTTGTCAGTCAGAGTAGCCTGCCATCTTGTACTTGCTTCTGATCTGATGTTTGTGTAAACAATATTTGAATATCATCAGAGTCAAACAGCTTGGTGCAGAGCATCTTCTTGTCTTCTGACCTTGAAGTGCTTCTTAGCGTGATACCATGAGAACTTCAGTACTTCAGCTTCTGATATCAAGTTCTTCTGATGCTTCCATAGACCATGTTCTGATTCTGCTTGACCATCTTCTGATGTCTTGCCAGAGCATGTTCTGATGTTGCATGCTGAACCTTCTGAGTCAGTGCTTCTTGCGCTGATTTTGTGCATACTCTTTATGTGATTCCTGAAATGGAAATTGCATAGGATTAGAGTACCACATTATCTCATACAAAATTCATATACATTGTTATCATCAAAACTATGAATATTGATCAGAACAAATCTTGTTCTAACACAATATTCCCAAGTGGAAGTGGGATAGCATTTCAATGGATTTTGTAACGGATTTACTGAATACCGCCAAGGGAAATGATTCTATTTGGGTGGTTGTGGATAGGTTGACTAAGTCGCCTAATTTCTTGCTGATAAAGATTAACATTCTATTTCTAAGCTGTCTGAGATGTATATTGAGGAGATTGTGAGATTGCACATAATACCGTCGAGTATTGTATCCGATAGAGATCCAAGGTTTACGCCAATATTTTGAAAGAGCTTGCAAGATGCCTTGGGTAATACATTGAGATTGAGTTCAGCGTATCATCCGTAGATGGATGGTCAGACCGAGAGGACTATTCAGTCACTAGAAGATTTGTTGAGGGCTTGTGTGGCAGACCAAGGAGGAGTTTGGGATAGTCATTTGCCACTAATTGAGTTTACTTACAACAATAGTTTTCATGCGAGTATCAGTATGGCACCGTATGAAGCGCTCCGTATGGTAGGAGGTGTAGGACTTTGTTGTGTTGGTATGAATTAGGTGAGAGTATTGTGCTCGGACATAAGATTGTGCAAGAGACGACTAAAAAGATAAGGATGATCCGAGAGAGGATGAAAGCTTCTTAGAATCGTCAGAAGAGTTATCATAATAAGAGGAGAAAAGAACTTGAGTTCAAAGTGGACGATCATGTGTTTTTGAGAGTTAATCCGATAATTGGTGCCAGTAAAGCTTTGAAGTCACGAAAGCTTAAGCCATGTTTTATTGGCCCGTATCAGATTTCATAGAAGGTCGGTGAGGTGGCGTATTAGATTGCTTTACCACCGTCACTTGCAAATCTTCATGACGTGTTTCATGTGTATCAGTTGAGGAGATACATTCCGGATCCTTCGCATGTGATTTAGATGGACGATTTACAAGCGAGAGATAACTTGACTATTGAAACACTACCCATGCGAATAGAAGTTCGGGAAATGAAACAGTTGCGAGAAAAAGAGATTGCCTTAGTGAAGGTATTGTGGGGTGGACCAACTAATGGAAGTTTGACTTGGGAACGCGAGGATTAGATGAGAGAGTCTTGTCCGTTCTTGTTTCCGTCAGGTAATTTTCAAGGGCAAAAATTATTTCAAGTGAGAGAGAGTTGTAACACCCTGAAAATCTAGATTAATTATTTAATTAGTTATTGAATTAATTTAGCGTGATTGTATGAGTCCTTATGAAGTATTTGATGTTTTGGTGATGATATGTGATGAACATGTGTGTTATGAAGATTATTGAGAATTAAGAGTATTTTAGAATAATTAGAATAATTAGTTTGGATTATTTTAATTAGTAAAATAGAATAATATTGGTGTTAGAGATGATAAGGGCAAGATAGTCAATTCAATGGGCTAAGTGAGGGCAAAAAGAGGAAAGTCGTATTAGGGGTCCAAGGATTAAGAACCCTAAAAGTAGGGTTTGAAATGAAACTAGAAATGTCAAAAAAATATGTGTTTTAATGGATAGTAGAAGAAAGGGTAATAAGGTCATTATCTTGGGTGATTAAGATGTTTATAAAAGAATCAAAAGGCTAAGGATTAAGATGTTTATAGGAGAAAGAGAGATATTAGATCATAAAATGTATGATATTTATTTTCACAACTTTACGGCGTTGTCGCAACTCACAGAGGCAACCATTCCAGTGACAAGAGTCTGACAATGGAGATATCACTTTTACATGCGCATAAATTGTCATGCCCTTCTCAGCCATGTTCCACAACTATATGAAATGCACTCTTTGGATGAAAAAACTGGAATAAAACTGGTTTCCAGAAGAGCTGACCTTCTGAATGTCATCTCCATATGTCAAATTCCAGATCTACACTGAATTTGGACTAACAAATGCCGATATATCTCCAGTAGCATCCCAACAAATATTGTTTATCGGTTCATGGCGACCCTACAATGACAATTGATTTAATTACAAAATCAACACAAAATTTTTGAAGTGAGAAACATCACAATTACCTGGAGTGAGTAAATTTGTTTGTCAGTTTGGACATTACAAATAAACGTCATTTTATCAGAAGCAGCTGCAAATAACTGTCCCTATCACGGCTGAAACCTTACTTTTACGCTACCTCCCTGAAACAACTGATGGTGATGAATATCAGGTCTAAAACTTTGAAGAAGAACAGGCATTCCAAAGACTCAGTTGATATGAATCTTCAATCTAGAAGTTAAAAAACGAACCAAAGTAGAATTTAAACTAAACCAGTTTTATACATATTCAGAACATCAACCATGGTAAAATAGAGCAATTTTTTTTATGAAAACCATGATAACACGAAAACGTATCGTATATTTAACTTAATTTAAATGTATTATTATCTTATTTTATTTCAATTTTATATTTTATTTCGTGTTATGCCAGTATTTTGTTTTTGTTTCAGGAATTTATTAAATCGGAGCTCGCAAAAAAAATGATCGAAAAAAGGAGCTAAAATGAAGAGGAATTGCTAAAAGGCACACTTGAATAAGGGGGTGCAAATAAGAAGCAAGAAAGGCCCAAGAGAGATGCTACAAGCCAAGCCCACGCAAGAGAGTGAGGCACGTGACGAGTGGCACAATGGAGTGCCTGCCGTCCGTCACCTCCCCCTCCTGCCGGTCGGCACCCTTCAATTTACAAGTGTGTGACGTTAGTCACACACTCAAGTCCTGAAGAGACGTTCCCAGTTTTTTCTCCGTCATTTTCTCCTCCGAAAGAACTGCTACTGCTACGAAACAAGATCAAACCCAAGAATTAGCAGCTCTATAAATACCCGTCAAGATTAATTGAAAGAAAAACGAACTTTAACCTACTGCCGTCATATTATTTTCTTCTGCAAGTTTCAAGCTCAGCTACTTTTCCCTACCCACTTCCTGCAATAGATTTCCACACCGGAAATACTATTGCAATTAAGTTTTCCTTGTTAGCTTCAGATTTAGTTTTAGTTTTTAGCATCAGATTTAATTTCAGAACTTAATTCTGTTGAAACATATTCTGTTAATGTTTTGAATACTACAAACTATTTTATTCAAGTAACTCCAAAGTGATTTCATCAATTTATCATCTAAATAATTTATAGTCTCTATCAAACAAAGAGTTAAAATGATGATTCAAGACTGTGTTGACAAAGAACAAAGCTTTAAGAACATATGGATTCTCAGAAGTTCAATGAGTTACTCTTCAAAATTATGGTCCCAGAGTTACTCTTCAGAATTATGGTCCCAGAGTTACTCTTCAGAATTATGATCCCAAAGTTACTCTTCAGAATTATGATCCCAGAGTTACTCTAAAGAATTATGGTCCCAGAGTTACTCTCCAGATTTACGATCCCAGAGTTACTTGTCCCAGAGTTACTCGTCCCAGAAGTACTGTCCCAGAGTTACTCTCCAGAAGTACTAGTCCCAGAGTTACTCGTCCCAGAGTTACTCCTCCAGATTTACTCTGCCAAGAATAAGTCTTTGTTGAAATAGTCAAAAGTCAGAATTTGCAGCATGTCAGAAGTACTCTGAACCAAGACCAAGTCATACTCAAGACCAAGTCCTACAAAGACAAATCTTCCAGCACTTTTCAAAAGGAAACTCTCGGCCTTCCTTCACTCTTGGCTTGGCACTATAAATACAAGTCTCATGCTTTATTCTCCAGCACCGAAAATATTCACAAGCATACAAAGAAAGCCAAAGTCTTCATTCACAAAGTATTCATACTCTCTAAATATTATCTTTAGCTCTCACTACCATATAGTGATCAAAATATATTAGAGTTATCATACACATTCTATATTTAAATACTCACTGCCATATGGAGAGTATTTAGGAATTTCTTGTAAACCTCCTAAGATCACAAAGTATATCATAGATATACAAACCAATCATTTTGTAAGCTATCTGTAAGCTATACCATTCAGAAGTGTAAGCCTGGTGAGGCTTAGAATACATAGAAGAAAAAGCTATTGTAAGAAGTATCAATAAAGGATAATCTCACAGGGTGTGGGGACTGGACTAACCAAGTTGGTGAACCAGGATAAGTTTTCTTGTGTTATTTATTTACTGTCTTTTTCTTATATTATCCACAACTATATTTTATCACACACAATAGCACTAATTACTTGAACTCCTAAAAGTTATTACTAATCACTTTTCTCTTATCAAAGACAATATTTTTAAATACTTATATAAATTTTAAAAGGGACACAATCCAACCCCCCTTGTTGTGTCATACCTTATTCCATCAATTGGTATCAGAGCTTCGGGCTCTGAATATATAGAACACTTAACCGTGTTAGAGTTAATCGATCAAACAGGAAATGGCTGATACAAAGTTTATAGCTGAAGGAGGATCATCACATAGGCCTCCTTACTTTAATGGTTCTGACTACTACTACTGGAAAGGTAAGATGAGATTGTTTCTACTATCTCAAGATAACAACATGTGGTCTGTGGTCGAAAATGGAAACTACACACCAATGACTACTGCAACAGACACAGTTCCGTCAGTTCCAAAAATTCAGTCACAATGGACAAAAGAAGAAAACGACAAGGTACTACTAAACTCTAAAGCTCAATTTATTTTATCATGTGCTCTTAGCAGGGAGGAATACGACCGAATAGAAGAATGCACAACTGCTAAAGAAATTTGGGATTCTCTCAAAATACATCATGAAGGAACAAGCCATGTTAAAGAAGAAAGAATTGATCTAGGAGTTAGGAAATTTGAAACCTTTGAAATGAAGGAAGAAGAAACCATAGATGAAATGTTCTCTAGATTCACGGTAATTGTCAATGAACTAAGATCACTGGGAAAGGCTTATACTGCTCATGAAAGAATTAGAAAAATCTTGAGATGTCTTCCAAAAATCTGGAGACCTATGGTAACAGCTATCTCACAAGCCAAAGATCTAAAGATTCTACAAGTTGAAGAACTTATAGGATCTCTTCGCGCTCATGAAGGTATCCTCAATGAAGATAAACCACAAAGAAAAGGAAAAATGATAGCTCTTAAAACTTCTCAAAATTCTGCATCTCAAATCTCCACCTCTCAAGGAACAAATGAAGAAGAAACCGGATTCCTATCTGAAGATGAGAATGATTTGGCGTTAATATCCAGAAGGATTCAACAGATGATATTAAAAAGAAATCAAAACAGAAGATCATTTCAACCCAGGAAAGATTACCAGAAACCAGAGATTGACAAAAGCAAGATTACATGCTATGGATGCAACAAACTTGGACACTTCAAAACAGAATGTCCACACAAAACTCAAAGAAATTTCTCCTCTAAAAAGAAATCTATGCTCGCACAATGGGATGATTCAGAAAACTCTAACTCTGAAGCTGAAGATGAGGAAGCTAACCTATGCTTGATGACCAACTCTGACTCTGAAGAGGTAAGTACACCAAACTTCTGTTATACTTGCAAAGAGATAGGAATTATGTTTGATAATATATTAGAAGATTCAAATAGCTTAACTCAGAAATGCTTATTCCAAAGAGAACAAATTCATACTCTTAAAACTGAAAAAGAAGATCTAATAAAATCTAACTCAAAACATTTAGAAACCATTAAGGAGTTACAAAAGGCATACTCATATTTATCATTACATCAAAAAACTATTAATGAAAAATTCAAACCTTCTAGCAATCAAGATAAAATTAAAAATCTTGAAAGTCAAGTAGAAACTCTCACTAAAGACATGACTTCATTTGTAAAATCTACTGAAACCTTTCAAAAAATAATGGGATCTCAATCAGGAGTTTTTGATAAAGCTGGCTTAGGTTTTAAGCAATCTGAAAATCAAATGATTTATGAGAATTTTTTTCTTCCAAACAAAAATAGAACTAAGACCCAAATAAAAGAAAAAATTCCTTTGAAAGACATTACTAAACCAAAATGTTGTTATTGTAAAAAAACAAATCATTTTGAAAAACATTGTTATTTCAAAAGGAAAACCAATGTATCAACAAATCATGTCTCTAACAATAAAGGACCCAAAGAAATATGGGTACCTAAAAGGCTACTAACACTTCATGCAGGAATGTCTTCTAACCCTCAAGAAAAAGCCTTGGTACTTGGACAGTGGATGCTCAAGACATATGACTGGAGATAGGGAAAGCTTTGTCTCTTTCAAAAATAAAGAAGGTGGAACTGTAACCTTTGGAAACAATGATAAAGCAAAAATCAAAGGTATTGGTTCCATAGGTAAAAATGGTACTATATTTATAAACAATGTACAATACGTGGAAGGATTAAAACACAACCTTCTTAGCATCAGTCAACTATGTGATGATGGCTATGAAGTTAATTTTAATCAAAATTCATGTAATGTAAAAATCCCATCTTCTGACAAAATTCTTTTTTTAGGAAAAAGGCACAAAAATCTTTATACATTTTACTTAGATGATCTTTCATCTGAATCTTGTTTTTTATCCAAGGAAAAGGATAAATGGCTATGGCACAGAAGATGTGGTCATACAAGTATGAAAAATATTTCAACACTTTCAAAATTAGATCTTGTTAGAGGTCTTCCCAAACTAAATTTTGAAAAAGACTCAATCTGTGAAGCTTGCATAAAAGGCAAACAAGTCAAAAGTAGTTTTCATTCAAAAAAATATTGTGTCAACACACAAACCTTTAGAACTTCTTCATATTGATTTGTTTGGCCCTGTAAAAACTTCAAGTCTGAGTGGAAAAAGATATGGGTTTGTTATTGTTGATGATTTCTCAAGATACACATGGGTACTTTTCTTAAAAAATAAAGATGAATCTTTTGAAGCATTCAAAATCTTTTGCAAAAAAGTTCAAAATGAAAGAAATTCAAATATTGTTGCTGTAAGAAGTGATCATGGAGGAGAATTTGAAAATATTTCCTTTAAAACTTTCTTTGATGAAAATGGTATATCTCACAATTTCTCCTGTCTAAGAACACCTCAACAAAATGGTGTTGTAGAGAGAAAAAATAGAACTCTGCAAGAAATGGCTAGAACTATGATTAATGAATCAAATGTTGAAAAATATTTCTGGGCTGAAGCCATCAACACTTCTTGCTATGTTTTAAATAGAGTAACCATAAGGAAAATCTTGAAGAAAACTCCTTATGAACTATGGAAAAATAGAACTCCAAATATTTCATATTTTCATATCTTTGGATGCTATTGCTATATTCTTAACAACAAAGATTCTCTAGGAAAATTTGATTCAAAATCTGACAAAGGCATCTTTCTTGGTTATTCCTCAACATCAAAAGGTTACCGAATTTACAATTTGAAAAATCAATGTGTAGAAGAAAGCATGCATGTTATGTTTGATGAACTAAATGTTGCAGCTTTAGAAAAATCTCACGAGGATGAAGTAACCGAGTTAGAAGCAATTCCCAACACTCAATCAACAGATACGAGCAACACTATGAACATTATCCAAGAAGCTAAAAACAACTCTGAACAACCTACAGCAAATCCTCCGAAAGGATGGAAAAGTGTAACTGATCATCCTCATGAACAAATAATAGGAGACACCTCTGATCAGGTAAGAACTAGAAATTTCTTTAAAGATAACTCTAATAACATGGCAATGATATCTCAGGTAGAACCAAAGAATATCAATGAAGCATTAAAAGATGAATCTTGGATGGAAGCCATGACAGAAGAATTATCTCAGTTTGAGAAAAGCCAAGTTTGGAAACTGGTTCCTTACCCTCAAGATAAAACTATTATTAGTACAAGATGGGTGTTCAGAAATAAACTTGATGAAAATGGAAAAGTAATCAGAAACAAAGCTAGACTCGTAGCTCAAGGTTATAATCAACAAGAAGGTATAGATTATGATGAAACATATGCACCCGTGGCAAGGTTAGAAGCTATTCGAATTCTTTTAGCATATGCTGCTCATAAAAATATTAAACTTTTTCAAATGGATGTAAAAAGTGCCTTTCTAAATGGGTTCCTAAACGAGGAAGTATATGTTCATCAACCACCTGGCTTTGAAAAACATTCTCATCCTAATCACGTTTTTAAACTAACAAAAGCATTATATGGTCTTAAACAAGCTCCTAGAGCTTGGTATGAAAGACTTAGTATTTTTTTCATTAAAAATGATTTTCTCAGAGGAAAAATTGATACAACTCTTTTCAAAAAATCACACAAAAATGACTTACTAATAGTTCAAGTTTATGTTGATGACATCATATTTGGGTCAACAAATGAAAAAATGTGTGATGATTTTTCAAAACTGATGCAAAGTGAATTTGAAATAAGTATGATGGGTGAACTCAACTTCTTTCTGGGTTTACAAATAAAACAACTCAAAAATGGCATTTTCATATGTCAAGAAAAATACATTAAAGATTTATTAAAAAAATTTGGAATGAATGAAGCAAAAATTATGGTAACACCTATGCATCCCTCTTCAAATCTTGATAAAGATGAACAAGGACTATCTGTATCAGAAAAAGAATATCGAGGTATGATTGGTTCATTATTATATTTAACTGCCAGTAGACCTGACATTGTCTTTTCAGTAGGTCTTTGTGCACGTTTTCAAACTGACCCTAAGGAATCACATTTGACTGCTGTCAAACGCATTTTTCGATATCTCGTTGGTACCACTGACATTGGTCTATGGTATGAAAAAGGAAATCACATCAACTTAATAGCTTACTGTGATGCTGATTATGCTGGAGATAAAATAGAAAGAAAAAGTACAAGTGGAGCCTGTCAATTTCTAGGACAAGCTCTTATTACATGGTCTTGCAGAAAGCAAAATACAATTGCTCTATCAACAACTGAAGCAGAATACGTGTCTGCTGCAAATTGGTGCTCACAAATTTTATGGATAAAAAATCAACTGGAAGACTACTCCCTTCAATACTCCAAGGTATCAATTTTTTGTGATAATACCAGTGCTATAAACTTGTCAAAAAATCCTATTCAACACTCGAGATCTAAACACATTGAAATAAAACATCATTTTATAAGAGATCACGTTCAGAAAGAAAACATAGAACTCATTTTTGTAGATACAAACAATCAATTAGCAGATATTTTCACCAAACCTCTAGTAGAAGATAGATTTAATTTTCTAAAGTCAAAATTATCCATTATAAAAATACCTAAGTAAAAATAGCACTCCCTTATTTTTCCTTTACCTATAATAAATTAAACAATTTTCTTTTTAAATATAAATAATTCTGCTATTAATAATATATATATTTTTCCTTTACCTAAAATAAATTAAACAAATTTCTTCTTTAAATATAAATAATTCTGCTATTAATAATATATATTAGGATTTCAATTGTTGATATTAA
The DNA here is from genome assembly GCF_029867415.1 of Vicia villosa. Lineage (NCBI taxonomy): Eukaryota > Viridiplantae > Streptophyta > Magnoliopsida > Fabales > Fabaceae > Vicia > Vicia villosa. Next base: position 72,781,532 of record NC_081183.1, read on the forward strand.
GAGTTGCCAAAACTAAAATCACGTGTTTGACTTTGTCTTTCTCGTTTCTCCATACTTCTTCATCATTACACAAAAATCTGCCTTTTTCCCTTACCAATCAAATCAGCACACTCTCTACCAACTTCCCATCAAATCAGTGAACTTCCCAAAATTTCAAATGATTCAACTTCTTTTCTCTTAAACCCTTCAAATGGTATTCAAGGTCACCACATCTATTGTACCATTTGCTGATACCGTTTCCACTTTCTCTTCCAAAACACAAAAAAAAACTCTCCATGGAAAAACCTCCCACCAAGCGCCGCACCACCACCACTCGACAAAAATCAACCATGAAATCTACTGATTCTCGTCCAACACCCACCACTCCCACCCGTCGCTCAGCACGACATGCAACCAGCTCTCATAATCCAACTCCATCTGAGCAAACTACAGAAGAATCTCAAAACCCTAATCTTCCTCTCCCCTCAACCCAGATCGTCTCTGCTCCTCAACCCACCAAACCATCCTCCTCACACGTTTCCACTCAATCAAGCGAAGGAACCTCTCTTGTCTCCTCGTCTTTCCAAGCTTATGACCATCCATCTGAAATCTCAACAAAAGAATTCATCTCTGATGATGATGTTCGTTCTCTCTACAATGAAAAATGGCGTTCACTCCCTATTGTTGCCGGAAAAACCGTCAACTTGGATAGTTACTCTATCTGGGGTTACGACATAAACGAGCTCGCAACAGCCACAGGTTGGACAAACTTTCTCCAACTCTCTGATGTCTTCTACCCTAGATTAGTTAGGAATTTTTTTGCTGCTATTGAAACCTCTGACAGTGATACACAGCTAATCTCATCTGTGAAGGGTCATCAAATAACCCTAACCCCAGAGCTCCTTTGCGACATTTTGCATGTCCCAAACAATGGACTTCATCTCTTTAATGATGACTGGCCCTCATCTTATGACCTAGACATTGAATCCTACAGACTCTCCATCACCAAACATCAAAATGAACGCTTTGTGTCTGCCAACCTCGAACCCCTCAGTCATATCATTCATAACTTCTGTATTCACACTATCCTTCCAAGAAAAGGCAGTATGGAACGAGTCACTGATAAAGACCTACTTGTCATTTATCATTTCTCAAAGAAAACTCCTCTCAATATAGGATATTTGGTGCTCAACTATATTAAACACACTGGTCTTAGAGCAAGAAGCGCCCCCTATGGTATGCTTCTTACCAAAATATTCAAGCACTTTAATGTTCCTCTGGATGATGAGGACTCCTTCGAGATCAACAAAATACTGGATGCCTCCAAGCTGAAGCGCATGAAAATTCCTTCACTCAAGCGAGCACCATCACCTAAACCTGAGGCCAAATCAAAACGCATGCGTCTTGTTAAGCAATATGCTCCAACTGCACCTTTAACAACAGGTACTGAATCTCCTAACTCTCCAAACAGCCTGGCCACAAATTCTCCCATTCCACTATCTGTGGCTCTTCCAAACACTGCTGACCTAGAATCTCCACAAAAATATTCACCAATCTCTCCTCATGCCTCTAAATCCGTATCTCCAAACCCAAAGGAAACAAATAAACAATCTCCTGTAATCACACAATGCATTGACCTCACATCTACATCACCAATCCCAGTAGAATCCTCACCACAAACAGTTGTCATCACTCAAGCTCCAGTTTCTCTCCAAACTGAAACTATCTCAAATGTTTCAAGTCCTCCAACCCTAGAGACTTCTAACACTGACATGATCAACATTTTCGCTCTTGAAAACCTTCTCTCAAGTCCTCCGAGTGCTTCAGCTCACCAACCACCCTCACCAATATCTCCTCACACTCCTGCTTCAGCTCAGCTGTCCTCACTCATATCCATGCTTGAGGCTGAATTATTAACTCCACCCACTTCAAATCAACAAACTTCAATTATTCCCCATGTTGCCACATACACTTCCCCTACTATGACAACAAATCCTCTCTCCACGACCTCACCTCTGAATTCTCCAAATTCCTACAAAGAACCTTCTCCTAGAAGAATCCAACTCTCCTCCATCAATCATACTGACTCTGATGATCTTACTGCTCAGATCGAAGCATTCTTTAATAACTCCAGTCAGCCACCTGAACAAACTGATCCTACAGAATCACACGCTATGCCTTCTGTTCCACCACTTGATCCTTATGTCTTCCAATCAAACTCCCCAATATTTTCTTCTCCAAAGGAAGATGATGTTAACTCTTTTAACGTTCAAACACTGCTTGCTCCAAGGTATGACTCGTCACCTCCAAGAAACACCACTAATAATTCAAATACCCTTCCTCAAAATCCCATTGCATCCATCACATCCTCATTCTTTAACAATTTCCCCAACATTGGTAATCGTCCTCCAGTTTATCCTCGATCTGCAACCTCATCTGAAACGGTTAACCCCCATCAGGGCGTCAACCTTCGATCAATTACAGCTCTACAAAAGCAGTTAATGGCTTACCAAAAATTCTGGATTGATTATGTCACTGAACAAGTATGCCCGAGGTTTCCAGGAATGCTTCCTCCGGATCCCTCTCAGATTCAGTTTCCATTTCTGCCATTATCTTCTGAGGCAACATCTGATGATGAACCGTCTGGTTCTTAATCTTCTCGTCCTCTTTCTTTTGGTGCCCCCTTTCTTTTTGTATGTTTGACAAAAGGGGGAGAACAAGCTTTGACCAAAGCTTTGTCTTGTTTAAGTTCTTTGTACTTTATTTATCTTTAGTTCACTAGGACTTTGCATTATATTTAGCAGTAGTCCTCTAGGATCTTTTTGTGTTTGTGTATCAAAATATTGATGTAAATCAATTAATATATTGTTCCTCAAACATTAATCAAAAACTGCTATCTAATCAACATGTGTTTCAAATGCTGTTAAAATTATTTACTATATATGAACTAACATTGAGGGGGAGCATTTGCCCTTTCAAAGTATGCATCTTTTCAGGGGGAGTTTCAAAGTCCTTACTCAAAGAAATTAAAATAAAAAGTTTGTCACCATTCAAAAAGGGGGAGAATGTTGAAACATATTCTGTTAATGTTTTGAATACTACAAACTATTTTATTCAAGTAACTCCAAAGTGATTTCATCAATTTATCATCTAAATAATTTATAGTCTCTATCAAACAAAGAGTTAAAATGATGATTCAAGACTGTGCTGACAAAGAACAAAGCTTTAAGAACATATGGATTCTCAGAAGTTCAATGAGTTACTCTTCAAAATTATGGTCCCAGAGTCACTCTTCAGAATTATGGTCCCAGAGTTACTCTTCAGAATTATGATCCCAGAGTTACTCTTCAGAATTATGATCCCAGAGTTACTCTAAAGAATTATGGTCCCAGAGTTACTCTCCAGATTTACGATCCCAGAGTTACTTGTCCCAGAGTTACTCGTCCCATAAGTACTGTCCCAGAGTTACTCTCCAGAAGTACTAGTCCCAGAGTTACTCGTCCCAGAGTTACTCCTCCAGATTTACTCTGCCAAGAATAAGTCTTTGTTGAAATAGTCAAAAGTCAGAATTTGCAGCATGTCAGAAGTGCTCTGAACCAAGACCAAGTCATACTCAAGACCAAGTCCTACAAAGACAAATCTTCCAGCACTTTTCAAAAGGAAACTCTCGGCCTTCCTTCACTCTTGGCTTGGCACTATAAATACAAGTCTCATGCTTTATTCTCCAGCACCGAAAATATTCACAAGCATACAAAGAAAGCCAAAGTCTTCATTCACAAAGTATTCATACTCTCTAAATATTATCTTTAGCTCTCACTACCATATAGTGATCAAAATATATTAGAGTTATCATACACATTCTATATTTAAATACTCACTGCCATATGGAGAGTATTTAGGAATTTCTTGTAAACCTCCTAAGATCACAAAGTATATCATAGATATACAAACCAATCATTTTGTAAGCTATCTGTAAGCTATACCATTCAGAAGTGTAAGCCTGGCGAGGCTAAGAATACATAGAAGAAAAAGCTATTGTAAGAAGTATCAATAAAGGATAATCTCACAGGGTGTGGGGACTGGACTAACCAAGTTGGTGAACCAGGATAAGTTTTCTTGTGTTATTTATTTACTGTCTTTTTCTGATATTATCCACAACTATATTTTATCACACACAATAGCACTAATTACTTGAACTCCTAAAAGTTATTACTAATCACTTTTCTCTTATCAAAGACAACATTTTTAAATACTTATATAAATTTTAAAAGGGACACAATCCAACCCCCCTTGTTGTGTCGTACCTTATTCCATCAAATTCCAGTACCGAATTCAAGAACCGGTGCTGCTAGATTTCAATATTCAGTCTGCAAATTTAATTCAGTTTTATTTATTAGCATTTATTATTAATTACTGTTTATGTTAGTTTATCAAATTATGTCCGGATTATTTTATACCTGCTATATCTGTTCTGTTCTGTCTATTAAAATAATGTCCGGCTAAATATCTCTTATCGGTATGTAATGTCATATAACCGAGGGAATCTAGTGATGCTATCGATGTATTTTATTAACTAAATTTATTTATCTGGATGAAATTTCTAAACGCTTAATTAAAATGTTTTATAACGAGAGTTAAAAACAATAGAAGTTAGGATCAATAGAAACGGAAGTTTGAGATTTTAGCTGGACCTTAGAAATTATGCATTAACCTTAAATACAGCGAGAGCGCTTTAAGGGTAATTAGTTTTCATTTGTTTTCAAAAATCACTTTAAGCTTTAATTGATATAGCGAGAATGCTCACTTAGGTTTAATAGTGAAATCATAATCAATAAACACGAGAGTGTGAGAGGAAGGTTTTTAAACTAATGATTTCTACAGAAAAGTATTTTTAAATTACGATCCGCATCGATAGTTTACTAGATCCCCGACGTCCGACTATTACATACCGATACAATTATTCTTGATTTAAATTAATTCTAATCTTTAATTTTCCCCGTCTGATCTCAATCAATCAAACGATAGCCTTAGATTTACGTAGTAACGATTAACTACATTAAGGTCGATTCTTAGTCCATGTGGATTCAATATCTTTTTAAAACTACGCGATAGACTGTGAACTTGCAGTCATAATCATAGACATACCCACTTTGTCGCGATCAAACTTGAAGAAAAATAAATGCTTGTTCTTGTCAGACACAGAAGTGCCACCAGTGAAAGTTAACATATATTTGTGCTGGGAAGGCTTGAAAATAAGATCATTCAAAGTAACCTGGAAATTTGAGATGGTATATGTGTTGTTAACTGTTAAAACAAAATCAAAAGTCTGTTTAAGCGCAGATGGTACTCTATAATGTATATTAGTGCCCTGAAATAAATCCAAACAAACATGAGTTACAATAGCTTCTAAAATAGTGCTTCAACTTCATATGTGAAAAAATGAGGAGGCATAAAAAATAATAACATATCAAAAACAATTCTTGAAACATGTAATATCATTATGAAGTATGATAAAGTTCTTTGTTAACAATGTACGGAAGTTTAATACGAAAGTAAACATGTAATAGTTTTTTAAAGATGTATAAGTAAACCATTAAAATTTATCAAAGAAACCCTAAAGTGAGACATCTGCAAAATTTCAGTTTTTTAACAAACAAACCCTAAAAGATAACACAGTTTAACACGAACCCAACTAAACCCTAAATTGAAACACTTTCAATTTCAATTTTATAACAATCTAACCCAAAACCAAAGAGAAAATATGAATACAAACACGAAACCATAACCAATTTAATCTCTGTAACAACGAAACAGTAACATGAAACACAAGAAAAAATCGCAGCCAAAAGGCAAACCTCTTTATCAACCAGAATCAAATCGAAGTGCTTAATGGTCTTTGATAAAATTGTCCACTTGTGATGGATTCTGACGTCAATTTCCCATAATTCCTTACTCTCATTGATGTCCTTCAGCTTCTCGAAAGGTCTTGCCATTGCAAACTTGAGAGCATAAGATTGTTGGAAGAATCAATATGTTGTTGTTTGGAAAGAGAAATGGAGAAGTATGCAACCTTTTGAGAGATATAATAGGAAATGTGTGTGAAGAAAGAAGAGAAGGGTAGCGTGTGAGGCTCATGTATGTAGAAGTAGAAGAAGAGTTTTTTACGGTTCCAAGAAATTTTGGGAGAAAGAAGATAAATGGGTAGCAGTCGTGTGAGACAATTTAGGGTTAGTGAGAGAAAAATTAATTTTTTAGGGTTTCAATTTATGGGGTTGTGAGTCAGTGATAAAGTAGCAGACTTTTTGTTCTAAATTGGTTTTTGACGAGCCATTGATAAAGACACATTATTTTTGTTGGTTGCAACCCAAATATTTAATAAATAACTAAAAGACCATTTTCACCCCAAATATATAAATTTAGACTAAGATAACCAAAAGGGTATTTTTGGCTTATCCAGAACAGTAACTTTTCTTATATTATAGATTTGCCTTGATTTGAAAGATAAAATTATTATTTCAAAATATCTGAAATACTTTTTTTTCTTTCTAGTCATTTTTTAGCATGATTATTTAATACAATTTAATTTATATAATTATTTTTTATTTAATTAATAATTAAGTAAATTATTTCCAATTACATCTTTATATAAATACATTTTATATTGTATCAAATAAATTTTTTATTTCACGAGTCACTATCAACACAATACATATTTTATTTTAATCAACAATTACATTAATTTAAAAGATAAAATATTTATTTTTAAATATTAAATATTTTTTCTTTTATTTTACCGTCCCTTTTTTTTTTCTCTTTGTATTTTAATACAATTGACATAGTATAATTATTGGTCCTTTTAAAATTAATATCTAATTTTAAATTTAAATACATTTTTAAATATAATTTATATCGTATTAAATAAATTTACCCGTAAAAAAAATATCACTCGTAACAAACAAAAAAATTACTATTATATATTTGAAAATATATTATTTAAATATTGAGTTATTAGGGCTTCTAAGCCTAAGCCCAATCCAGAGACCCACTTCGCTCTTGCTCTGTAGCTCCATCAAATCAGTAAAAACAAGTTGAACTCCCACAACTCACCGTCGCCGAAAACCGCAGCCGGAGTTACTCTTCTTACGATTCAATTCCCGCAGAAACTCCATTCCACTTGTATTTTTTTCCTTCTCCAATCTCTTTCAAATTCTTAGTTCCTAATTATTATATGTTTACCATAACGTTGTGCTCTAACGTGAATTTACATCCAGTATTGTTGATTCATAATTTTCTGTATTATTAGGTCAATAATTGTAATCTATATCTATAATGTATATTTATATCTGTGTATTGTGTTGATTCACAGGTTGAATTTTTTGTCATGATGAAATTAAGTAAAGGGAAAAAAGAGAAACGAATAGGGGAAAAGAAGAAAAGAAGAAACATTGAACAAAATGTTGATGATGTTGAGACATATGTTACAGTGAACAATGATGGTATTATAAATTTTTTGTTGTTATGTTTTTTTTGTACTCTTCATACTTTGTTGAACTGTTTCTGAAGTAGATTGGTTGTTTCATCAGTGGGTGATGGACTTAAGGTTAAGAAAGGAAAAAAGATGAAAGTTTCAACTGGTAGAAGAAAGAAGAACAAAGACAAAAATGTCGTTGGGGAAGAAAGACCGGGAGATGAAGAAGTTGATTTAGAAGAGCAAAGTGGTGAGTTGATGATACTTGCTTGGTTTTAAATTGCGGTCACGGATGCCATTGCAGGTGTTGTGATGCACAGTCATTGCAGTTGCTACGCTGCGGATTGCAGCTGTTGCGGCATGAATTTTATTAGGTGTTTGAAATATACTATTAAAAAACACTTGATGTTAAGATTTTTGATTAAATAGAAAGTAATCTGAGCGAAATTGTATGACGTGATTTCTAATGGCGGTCTTGGACGCTTAGTTTTAATTCACAGCATAATTGCAGTCTGATGTGGTTGTGGAGGCTATCGCATAAGCAATATTGCGACTGCAATTATGGTTGCAGATTGCAATTTAAAACCATGGATACTGGCGTATCTTTCTTTATTGTGGACAAGATATTTTGCTGTTTTTTTTTTTTTTTTGCTTGGGCTTTGTTGAACTTTCGCTGAGGTAAATTTGTTGTTTTAGTGGTTCTTGAAATGCAGGCTAAAAAGGGAGAAAAGGTGAAAGTTACTACCAGTCGAAAAAGGAAAAACAAAGACAGAAACCTAGTTGGAAGACAAAAACTGGAAGATGAAGAAGTGGATATAGAGAAGGAAAATGGTGAGTTAATTGTTATGGTGTGGCTCTTATTAGGAGTTGTTTGAAACAAACCGTTAAGAAACGCATAATCTTAAGATTTTTCATTACGTAGGAAGTAAATTCAGTTTTGAGGTTCTGAAATTTTGTATTTTGATAAAAATATTTGAAGATATCTTGGTAAAATTGTCTGTGACTTTTAATGGCGGTCGGATGCATAGTTTCACACCGCGATTGTTGTCCGATGCGGTTGCGGAGGTTATTGCATCAGCAATATTGCGGCCGCGATTCCTGTTGCAGATTGCAATTTAAAACCATGGAAACTGGAGTATCTTTCTTTATTGTGGACAAGATATTTTGCTGTTTTTTGTGCTCGGGTTTTGTTGAACTTTCGCTGAGATAAATTGGTTGTTTCAGTAGTTCGTGAAGTGAAGGTTATAAAGGGAGAAAAAGTGAAAGTTACTACGAGCCGAAAAAGGAAAAACAAAGACAAAAGCCTAGTTGAAAGACAAAGACCGGAAGATGAAGAAGTGGAGTTAGAAAAGCAAAATGGTGAGTTGATTCTTATGGTGTGGCTTTTATACATGGCCAAAATATTTTGAACTATTCATGTTGATCTTACCTTTCTTCATCATTTGATATTAGGTGGAGTCGTGGAACATTGTGATGCTAAACAAGAGGAAGTCAATGACTCGAAGGAGCATAAAGATTCTAATACTGGAGCATTTATCAAACCTTGTAATAAAAAACATTTTCTGGTTGATTCCATTGTTGTTTCGTGAAATAACAAATCCTCTTTTCATTTTCCTTATGGATTTTATCCTGCTTTGTAGGTAAGTCAAAGGAATCTAAGAAGAAACGAAGAAAGGAGGTTCCAAAATCACCAGAAAAGAAAGAACAAGATCATCAGGAGGAAATTCATATTATATCCTCTGGAGATGACGACTGCTCAAATGGAATGAAAAGTATGAAATGCTTTTTTTTAAAGAGAATTACTTATCATTGTCTTAAAACATCATAAAAATGTAGTTTTACATGTATATTATTTCCTCCTGATGATATGGGTGGCATATATTGTGAAGTTTTTTTTTTTACATGTATTGGGTGACATATATTGTGAATTACTTAACACTTTTTGCGTAAGCCATGCGTTTCTAAAGTTGAAGGGAGAATTTTATCAGACTGTGGTAAGACCTGCGATGTTGTACGAGACAAAATGTTGGATGGTTAAGAATCAACACGGGAGTAAAATAAGTGTAGCAAAGATGAGGATGTTGTGTTGGATGTGTGGTTAGACTAAACGAGATAAGATTAAAAATGATAATATTAGAGAAGTATTGGGGTAGCACCTATAGTAGAAAAGATGGTGGAAAAATATATTGAGGAGGTTTGAGCATGTAGAGAGATGGCCTGTAGATTATGTGGTAAGGAAAGTAGATCAGATGGAGGTGGAGAGAAGTCAAAACAACTAGAGGATGAGGAAGACCTAGAAAACCTATAAGAGAAGTGATTAAGATAGATCTCGAGATTAACGATTTGGATCGAAACATAGTAATGGATAAAACATTATGACGAAAACTGTCCATGTAGCCAACCCCACTTAGTGATGAGATAAGGCTTGGTTGTTTTTGTACTTTGGCACAATTTACACTAGTAGTTGTCATACATATTTGCATATATACATATGATTAACATTTCAACATTCTTTATGTTAACTTTCACGTGCATTATGTCTTTCATATTTTGCCAACATCCACTCACCTCCTAATATCCTTTAACATTATTCTTTTAACATGCTCTGACTATTGGATTGTTGTGCACCCTTGTACTTAATGCAAATTTTATGCTATTGTCCATTTATTGTCATATATGATATAGTTTCTGACTGGGAAATACTCCAACCACAGAATGGATCATGGAATACCATCAAAGTAGACCAGGATTGGAGGTTTTGCAAAATCAAATTGACGACTTTATAACTGATTACGAGGAGAAATTGGAAGAGGTAAATGTTTTTAAAAACTTCCGTCAAATAAAACACAGATTGGATTCTGTTAGCCAATGTTTCTAAGTGTTGCTACTTTATACAGTTTTCTTCCAAATAATAGTTCTGTAACCCTTTTCAGTGAGAATATTTATCATGGCATGCATTTTATTATATTCAATATACAGTTTTTAGATATGAATAATCCCACATTTGTTACTTATTTTGGTTTTCATTTGATCTTTGTGGTTAATGTAGGAAAAGAAAGCAAAAGAAGCCCTTGCTGCAGAAGGGGGATGGACGGTGGTTGTACAACGCAAGGGTAGAAAGAAAACTACTGACTCTGAAAGTGGGATTGCTGTGGGCTCGGTTGCTCAAGCTGCTGTGGAGGATAAATTGGCCAAAAAGAAAAATAAAGAAGTTGGTCTAGATTTCTACCGCTTTCAGAAAAGAGAAGCTCAGAGAAATGGTATGACCAGTTTTTAAAATGTTTTTTGCCCCATTTTTATATCCTAGAGATATATTTGTCTTCCTTCTTAGTTTAAGAAACAGCAGGATTATTCTGTTGTGTCAGTCGTATACAAATGCTGCATTAAATGTACTTTTGTAAAATTCAAAATCAATTTTGATTGATGATCTAACTGAGATAAACCATTCGTGTTTTGCTTGCAGAGCTAATGTTATTGCAGCAGAAATTTGAGGAAGACAAAAAACGTCTGCAACAGTTGAGAGCTGTCAGGAAATTCAGACCTTACTAAATGGTGTTTATGGCAGCCAAGGTCAACGGTTCTGTTTATTGGGGTTGAGGATTATATTTATGAAATCCGGACGGTGAACTATCCTGTAGCCCTGAAAATTGTTCATTTACCATTCCAATTTTGCCAAAAATGTGTAATTGTAAGGTAGTAGTTATTTTAAATTGAGTTATATTATTTTGCCGTGAAGACCATACTGCGCATCGCATAAGGTTGTTTCTTACTCAGATATCACCAATTTAGGTGGTTATTGTACACCATGAATGTTTGAACTTAATTGTTTTATGCACTCTTGGCATGGAAATCTCTCTCTGATGGATTTGGATCCTCAGCAGTTGTTTTTTCTCTGGTGCACTCTGTTCATCATAAATTTGAACTCTTAGATTATATTCGATGCTTATCTATGTTCGTGATCATTTTATTACCTATCAACCATTGGATTTGAAGCAACATCTAGATCTAAGATAAAAGTCCATTTTCAACCTAATTAGTCAAAATAATATGAAAGTAATGGGTATAAACCTTATCCATTTCTGAATACTAGTAAAGGTCTTATCTTAAACTAAACTTTTTTGGACTAAATCAAAGGCATAGTTCATAGTAGTTTAGTTATGGATTAGAAGTAGGAAAAGGGTCATTTTCTTTAGGTCTAAGTGAGAATTAGAAGAAAAAATATATTACTAAAAAAATACTAGAAACTTGACGTAAGCATGCAATCACAATGCGTTCACACATGAATTTTTGTATTATGTTTATTTTATGACACCCCTTTTCAGCTCATGATAGAAGGAAAAATTATAAAAAAACAAAAGAAAATTTCAATTATGATTTTTCGCCAGATTTATTTAAACAATATATTCTTGACAAACAAGATTGAGTTTATGCAAGTTGGCAACCAGACTTTTATTTTATAAAAGTAGCCATCGTCACGAAGATTCACAAATATCATTCAAAACTATTTAATTTGAGTCAATTAAATATGTTATAACTCCATTATAAAGAAAAGGACAAAAATGTTCTAGGTTCTTTAACGTGTTTTAATTTTTAAAGCTTCCAACAAATTATTTATATTTTTTTGTATCAAATTAGTCACTTATTTTTTTAAAAAGTTTATATGGTAGAATCATCTAGGAGTCACAAATTAGACCTTACTTAGACCCTATTATAAATTTGTATATATAATTATTAAACAGTATATTATAAAAAATATCACCATAATTAGACCTTTATTAACAAAGGAGTCACAAACTTAAATAAGAATTTTTAAAAATATTTCATTTTTAATGTATTAAATATTATAGTAGACATTCCTATGCAATTTTGATGGTATCTTTATGAATTGGAGGTTATAATTTTTGACTAATAATTAAATAAAATTGTGATAATTCTCATAAATTAGTTCGATTGGTAGTTGTGAAAAAAATAAGTTTAGATTAAACATTACAGATATTTATAAACATTAAATACTAACGTAAAAAAAATCAATTAGATAAAAATAATAATAAATGGTATATAGTTTTGTCAAGAAAATAATAATATTATTGATTCTTATAGAAAATAATTGTAAATGAGAAATTGCATTACACAACCTCATTCTCGTTGTAAAGTTGACTATAGCTACCATTCGGTTTTGGTCGTTTTTATGTCCATATTCAATCTAAGACGTTTCAATTTGATGATCCATGCAATGACGCAACTTCATCTATTTATATTGTTGCCTCATCTTATTGAAACAACAAAACAAAAACAATCATTACCAAGTAAATTTCAACTCTGATCAAAGAAATCTTACAAAGTTTAACAAAAATGGTGGAAAAGAAAGTTGTGATCATAGGAGGTGGTGTTGCCGGGGCAATCCTTGCTAAAACTATACAACATCAAGCTAATGTCACTCTTATTGATCCGTAAGCTTTCTCTCTTTCTCCATGTCCGTTTCAGTGTCAGACATCCACACGACACTAACATATCTCAATACATTTAATTTATTCATTTTTTAAAATTATTATCTGTGTCAACGTGATAGTACTAGTACTAGTACTAGTATTGGTGTCATATCTGGTGTCTGTATCTATGTTGTGTCTGTGCTTTGTAGGTTATAGGTAATAGGTAATTTGGTTATAGAGACTAATTTTGGATTGTTGAATACAGGAAGGAATATTTTGAGATTCCATGGGCAAGTTTAAGGGCAATGGTGGAACCATCTTTTGCAGAAAGGACAGTGATAAACCATAGAGAATATTTCACAAAAGGTGACCTTATTGTATCAAGTGCTACCAACATATCTGAATCTGAAGTCTTCACTTCAGATGGCCGTAAAATTTCCTATGATTATCTTGTTATCGCCACCGGTCACACCGAATCTATCCCCAAAACAAGAACCGAAAGAATAGACCAATACAAAGGAGGTAATTAAGCGATATAAGTGTTTATTTTCGAGCTATTTCTATAACAAAAGATAAAATAAAGTCAAATTATTTTCATATAAGCGACAACTGACGAGGTTTCTTTTCTTTTATTCACAGAGAATACCAAGATAAAATCAGCTCGTTCGGTTTTGATTATCGGGGGAGGTCCAACCGGGGTCGAGCTAGCCGCAGAAATCGCAGTCGATTTTCCTGACAAGAAAGTGACTATAGTGCATAAAGGATCAAGGTTGCTAGAATATATTGGGCCAAAAGCTTCAAGAAAGACTCTAAAATGGCTTAAATCAAAGAAAGTTGATGTGAAACTTGAACAATCTGTTGACTTTGACTCTTTTACAAATGAAAATAGAACATATCAAACTTCACTTGGAGAGAGTATAGAAGCAGATACTCATTTTGTATGTGTAGGGAAACCACTTGGTTCATCTTGGCTTGGTGAAACTCTATTGAAAAATGATTTGGATGGTGATGGAAGAATACAAGTTGATGAACACTTGAGAGTTAAGGGGAAGAACAATGTTTTTGCAATTGGAGATATTACAAATGTTCAAGTAAGTTCTTACCAAAACCTAGTCAATTTTAAATATTTATTATTAATGATGTTATTTTCACACAAGAAATCATATTCAATACAAAGCACGAATTCTAAAATAGACACTGAGACACGAACACAAACACTCCAACATTTCGACATTGATAATATAAAAAATATATGACACCAATACGACTTTATCTATGATAGTATTTGAGTTTCAATTATTCATATGTTATTTAATGAGTTAAAATTATTTTAATTAAAATTAACGTCTTTTAATTCTTTAATCTATACTATGTGTTTAATCCTTTTAGATGAGTGTGAGATTTGTATGTATAAGACATGTTGAAGAAAAGAAAAACAATTTTTTTATGAAACACTTATCTGAATTATTAGACACATGTTATGTTATATGAGTGTCATACGAGTGTCGGATGCTGATTTAAAAAGTGTCGAATCAAAGAAAAATATCACTTTTGGTGGAACACTTCGTGTGAATTTTCTCATAGGTGTTGTATGAGTGACATACTAGTGTCGGACACCGATTCAAAAAATGTCAAATCAAAGAAAAATACAATTTTATGGAATAGCACTTGTTTAACTTTTTCGACAGTTGTTTGACTTTTCTAACACATGTCATATAAGTATTATACAAGTGTAAGTGTCGGACACTGACACGTGTCTGACACCACAACACACCTACTCCGAGAGGTGTTCTCACTTCATAGGTTAATGTGACATTGTTTGATTTGAAAATTGAAATATATGTTACAGGAAATAAAACAAGGAGTGTTTGCACAAGGTCATGCAAAACTAGTTGCCAAGAATCTAAAGCTATTGATAGAAGGAGGAGAGAAAGAACCTAAACTAGGAACATACAAGGCACAAGCACCAATGTCAATTGTTTCACTTGGAAGAAAACATGGTGTTGCACAGTTCCCTTTCATGACAGTTGTTGGAAGGTTTCCTGGTATAATAAAATCAGGAGATTTGTTTGTCGGGAAAACCAGAAAGGAACTAGGACTTGAACCTAATGTTAAAAAATCTTAATTTCATATAGTGTTTGTGTGTGTATATAATTGTTCAACTCATCTTTCATAGTTATTGTTGTGCATGTTTGCGTTCATTATGAGTTTTCTTTCAAGTGTGTATTTCATTGAATTTTAATGTATTTGTAGTAATATTTGTTTATGATTTTGATTTTTGTAAGTTTTGTATATTTACCTTTTCATTATAAATAAATGATTTGAGTTATTTTTTTGTATAAAATTTTTTTTTTTTCTATAGAATATTCTTACTCTTTGTAGGCAGACAGTTAGGTTAATAGGGTGTTATGGCTACAAGGAGTTTGATGTTCTTTGAATAACGCAGAGTATGTATGACTTTTCTTTAAAGCGCAAAGTATTTAAAAAATACTTTCCCTTCTTCGGAATGTGCCTCCCGTGCTATTGACTACTCCTTCGAGTGAGAACGATCTTGTTGGGCAGCGACACTCCTCCTTAGATGGGAGTCCCTCAACGAAGGGCGAGTCCCCCAACTGAAGGCGTGTAAAATAATGGGCGAATCCTTCAGCGAATGGTGAGTCCTTCAGTTGAAGACACTTGAACTCTTGGGAACCTGCGTGGCATGGGCGTTTAGCAAGCTTGGAGAAATGCGTTTTCTTTGAGGTGATGTTCCAAGATATCTAAACGTCACTCACTTTGTTCAGATTGAGTGTTCGAGGGGAGAAAGCATGGGTATCAATTAATGCACCTCATGATGGTATATCTAGGGAAGGCAAATCGACTTCCCGCCTTCACACGTGGCTTCCAGGCGCAGAGACTCTTTTTCTTCTGGTGCCAATCTATTGGATGAAAGTATGAATGGTTTCCTTAGCCTCCCTATATATTTTTAAGGAGCATCATTTCACTTCCCTTTTCTTTTCGTAAAAGCCTTTTTGGGATAGATTTCGTCCTTTTGAAACCTCACATCTAACGATCACGGTGAGGGAGAGGCGGAATTTTGTTTCCCCTATCTTGGACTCCCGATCCTAAATTCATTGCAAGTGTGGACTCATGTGTCCTTTCTCCTTTGGACCGTGAAGTGATTCAGGTTTTGGAGTGCTTTCGCCCCCTTGAGTCTAACACCCTTATCACCCGGGACCGTGAAGACGACAACGGAGTGGAAGAGTATCTACGTAAGGGTAAATACTTTATATTTTCATTCTGTCATATGGACGAGCTATAACGGTATGTTAATATGCAGGTGAGATGATGGTTGTAACAACCCAATTTTATCAGTATTTATTTTATTATATTATTTTATTTTATTTGGTGTGTTAATTATTTATTTAATTATTATGTGATATAATAATTAATTGAATTAATTGACATTGTGTATATTTGTGTTTGTTTGGTTTATTGGGCTAATTGAGTTATTAGAAGATTATAACTATTGGGCCTAATAATTAGAAGTAGAAGTAAATTGTGGGTGTTATTTTCTTAAGCCCATTAAGACAATAAGTTAGTAAGGGTTTGATGAGAGTTAGAGATATCATTTCATTTGGTCATTTTCAAGAGAAGAGAAAGGGGAGAAAGGAGACTAAGAGAGGAGAAGAACAAAAGCTAGGGTTCCAAGAAAATCAACAAGGGGTAGGGGGGAATCCTTATTATTATGAGTTAGTATGATTGAGTCAATGGATGGATTAACATGATTAGGTGTTTGTGTAGGAAATATAAATTGATTTATAAACAATGGTTAAATTCTATGCATGCTGGAATTGGGGTAAAACGCAAGAAAAAAAATAAGGGATGGTGATTTCTTGCTGAACGGCACACCCCATTAAATCTACATCATTTTGCATTTTATACTACTTCACTGTGTGTTGTGTGGCCTTGTTTTCAATTTCGTTTTATGCTGTAGCCAATGTGTTCATTTATTTCCTTTCCTTGTTGCGCGTACGGTACTATTCCCATGATTCTCATGTGCTATTACTTCATGACTATATAAAATAGAAATGAAACACCACTTACTGTTTACAATTCATGTGATTCCAATGTGTGTGCTATTATGTTATTTTCGATGATGTTTCATATATGCCTTGTTCTGTTCCATGTATTCACATTATTCCTTAAGATATAATATCTATATAATAGTATACATAATGGAAGTGGAACACCCACTTTAGCTAGTTCATTTTCGTTTTATGCTGTACTGATTATTTTGTTTTGCTTTCTGTTCATATATATGTTCTGTTTACAATGTTTGCCTACCTGTTACTAGAAGAACATATATAATGACATATACAAATGGAAATGAACCATGAGAATGAGATGATATATAGTTGAAATAGTAGAATAATGAATATTGGCATCATATATAATTAAAATAGTAGGATGCTAGCAATTAGAAATAGAATAGAAATAGAAGTGAATTGAAATTAATATAGTGTGAATGTTAATTGGTTGTTAAATTAATGGTTGAATTAATTTCAATGAGTCTATTTGATTGGAATATACTTGGACGTGAATAAATTATTCGATTTACCGGTAAATTACGGTATCTTGAGAATTTGAGCGTAATTGTGTTTTGGCTTGAATATTTATGTTGAGAATAATATATTTCTATGCAAATGATGTTGTTTTGATAATGATTCTTTGTGGGTAGCCGTATGACATGACTCCTAGCGATTAGTTGATTGATTGTGAAAGTGTTTATTCATATATATTGGCAAATGTGAATTAACATGAGATAGTATGATTACTAGTGTTAATTGGATTTTGTGAATCGTAATTGATTATTGGTCTTTATATATGAATGATATATATGTGTTGTGAATGCTGTGTATAATTGGCGGATAATTCATAGATTTGGATTATATTGGTATGCGGTAAGTTAAGATTGATGAGATAATCTTAATTGCATATATTATTGGTATTTGTACATACATTCATAACATGGCCGGCTTTATGGTGGAAGCGGTGAAACTATGGGTTCACATGGTAAGAGATGTTGATCCTTAAATGGAAATAGGCGTAGAAGACGTGATCCTTAATTGGAGATAGGCGCATTGGCTTTGATCTTGTCTGGATCAGAAACGTGGCTTGGATTCTAGATATTGAATTGGAAAGCGGTGAAACGTTGGGTTCACATTCGGTACCACATGCAAAGAGTCACATGTCTTGCATTGAGTCACATTGGTGTTATGTGATGTTTGAATATATGCATTTATGTGATTTTTAGGTGTGTATGAGATGTGATAATTGATTTCGGTGATGTTTTGATACATGAATTGGTGATATATGTGAATATGTGATAATGATGGTTTGTGTACATATTTGGAATAATAGTATTGAATCCTTTTGAATATTATACTATTGAACTTTGTTCATACTTGAACATGTGAATTATATTGGATAATACTATTTACATGATTAAGTGAGGTGTGATGAACTCTTATGATTGTTAATTAAATCATTGTACTTTATTATACTTTCTTCATAATGATTTGAATTCTCACCCTTCTGTTTGAATGTTGCCCTTTGTTGGTAACGTGCAGGTTTCGAAGCTTAGTAGTTTGTGCGAGGTTTAGCCGGAGAGCGTCCGCGTTTGTTGGGTGATTAGGTAGTGAGTCAATTCCCTGGTCATGTAACACTGGGTTGGGATTTGTAGTATTGAACTCATGTTTTGTTTTGGATATGTATTATGATACTACCTTGTGAACATGTATATTTGTTATTTGTTGTTGAGAGGCCTTAGTGCCGAATATCTTGGATATGACATTATATTATCTTGAGGATATTATTGAGATGTGATTATGGTATGGGACATGATCATTTATGAAATACATGAGTATTTATTATTTTCGCTGTGAATGCATATTCTTGATGAATTATGACAAGTGAATAATGTTACCTTGATGACCAGGTGTAATTGTATATTTGATTGATGAATGATATTGGTTTTTGAAAGCTTTTAGTTTTTGAAAATGTCGATGTGACACCCTTTGTTTATATGCATGCTTATTTACTCTGATTATATGTTAAATATTTGGTGCATTAGAAAAGGGTGTTAAAATGGTGGTTCCCCTCTATGAAAAACATGAGCGTTTGGTGAAGATGCAGATGACTCAGCAGCGGGCGATGATGTAATTTTCTCTCAGATATGCTGATGCCCGGGGAAAGATGCAAGGTGAAACTTCTTAGGCGGCTGAGATTTGCCCTCCCAAAGTTCCCAGGAGGGAAGAGAGTTCTTCTGGGTCGTCATGAAACCAAGAGGCGGGGCATAGGGCGGAGAGATTAGTGGATGCTCCAACTCCATTTGAATCATCTTTGTGGAAAAACACCTCCTTTAATGTCGTGGCTTTTGCTGATCATTTATTTTCCTTCCCTAGGAACTTTCTAGGTGAGTATCAGATGCTTTTCGCCATGTCTCCCACCCAGCTGTCAACTTTGATAGAGGTTCAGCTTATGAGATGTTTCTTGGTAGAGAAAGTGTTAAGGGAAGAATGCTATGATACCCTAGGGAGAATGCAATCCGAGGTGATTAAACTAAACAAGCACACTCGGGAAAGTAGGGTGACGTTAAAGCAGATGAAGGAGAGAAGGGATAATCTGAAAGGACTCGCTGAAGGAGTGGCCGCTCAGGAAAATGTTCAGTATGTAGATGTAGAGGGAATGAATAAGTTAATCGAGGAAGCTTAGAGCATTCTTGAAAGCGCAAAGGAGCGAGTCTCTCAACTTATGGGTGATGCTGTAACGACCTTCGTTTAACACTTTGAGGAGGCGAGAAGGCGGGTAGCCCTCCTCTATCCCCACATGGATTTAAGCCCTATGGATACTTTTAAGGTAGTTCTAGACGGGAGCTGCTGGACGAAGAATAATTCCTTTTCTCCTTTTTCCTTTTTGGCTGTAATCATTTTTACCCCTCCGGGGGACTTTCTAATTATTTTGGACAGCAACGTCCCCTGTGGATGTCCTTATCTTAACCTCCTTTACTGTTAAGTGTTCTATTGTTTTGCCTTATTCCTAAGACGTATGTTGCTATCGCCACTTATAAGGCGGAAATAATTTCATCTTGGGGATCCAACGCCTGTAATTGCCACTATGGGCGGCAAGGATCCTATCTAGGGGATCCATCGCATGTAATTTCCTTTATGGGCGACAAGGATCCCATCTTGGAGATCCAGCGCATGTAATTGCCTTTATGATAGGCATTCCCATGAGCGTATATTGCCAAAATGATACATCAATGATTTTAGAGAAAAGGGAATATTCCCTCCTCCTTTCAAGCTTTGTCGTATTGTGTGGTCGGATGGGAAGCTTCCCCGCTCTCACCTACCACATTAGGAGGCGACGGCGTTATCCTAGAGTTGACCTTTTTTACCCTTACACTTGAAAAGCGTGCCCTCTTTAACTTGAGGCTTTCTAAGTAACATTTCAAGACGATTTCCTGGCCCCTCGCACAATTCCCACTCGCCCATTGGGGAACGTGTACTTCGTGTATAAATACAAAGTAGATAAAGAGGATCTTAGTCGGTTAAAGGCTTCTCCCAATAATCATATTATAAGAAGAGGGGGATTCAATGACTAAATACTTAACCTTTATTTCTTTGGCCTGGTCTTGCTCTCTGAAAGTGATCTAGGGGGAGGTACCCTTTCACTTGCACCCGTTCTCCTAAAAATCCGACCAACGATCCTTTGAAGGACTTCAAGTCTTCGAGATCGAGAGAAATCTCTTGAAGGTATCCTAATACAGTATGTCAGTGGAGCTTCCCTGATCCGTTATAACTCTTTTGATCTCCCATTCTCCGCATTTGACGATGATGACCATGGGATCATCGTTGTGAGGATGGATGCCAAACACATCTTCTTTCGAGAAGATAATTGCGGAATCTGGTGCTTCCCTTATCTTGACCTCAGGGAGGTTTTCTATACTCAGAACATGACATGAATTTCTTTTCCAGGCGAAACTGGTCTCACCTCCCCTAGCGAATCCTCCTGCTATGATGTTGAGTGTGTAATGGGCCACTTTACTGCCCTCACCTTGGGATGCTTCTTTATATATGTTCAAATTAAATAGGCTTTTAAGTAGGATAGATGCCAATCAGGCCTTCATAAAGACCAAACTTAGGCCAAAAAATAAGCCTATGATAGGCCACATGTGAGGCTTAGGCTTTGATAATTTTAGTAGGCAAGGCTCAAGCTTGGCAAAGCCTAACTCGGCCTAACCTATTCTTACCCTTATTTAAAGGGAGAGAGTTATATGGAGATACTTCATGTATTTTTTGTCAAAGGGGCATAGTCTACTATGCAAATTGCTCAAGTTTTAATGGTATGAAACAATCACATCAAGTATGTCAGCAGAGTTTTATAACACTTTGGAGTGTTCTGTTGCGAGTCTGGTCACTTTGTTTTTCTTAAATACTTATCATTTAGTAAATGTTCCTAGTAGTTTATGTTGATGTCAATGTGTAACTCGGTGGGAGAACTGACTTTTTTTATTTTCGTAAACAATGTTGCGGTGAGCAAGAGTCGCCACCTGTTAGACGCTGGCCTATAGATCTAGAGGGGGGGGGGGGTGAATAGATCTCACTAAGTTTTTACAGATTTTTCTACAGACTCGAGCGAAAGCGGTTCTGAATCGACTTGCGTCTATTCTGGACCGCTATTGCAAAGGTCGTATGTGTTTCAAAACCAAAGAGTAAGTGGAATTGATGGTGAAGTAATATGATAGCTAACCAATACGTTTAACAGCTGAAATCCAATTAACTTCTAGATTGACAACTTTGATTTGCAATGCAGTAAGATTGGATTAAGCAAAAACACAAACACTTGGTGATAGGTTCAAATTGATAGTGATTCAAGTTGTGGTGAATTGTGATGTTTGTGCAGAACTTTAATTCACAATTTTAACACTTGAATCGTTGATCAATTTTGCACTTATAACCAATTATGAACAGAAAGTAAAAGAGAAAGTAAAAGCGACAAGAACACGATATTTGTTTAGGCAGTTCGTCGATCGTCCTCGCTACGACTACGTCTGCCCCCAATTCCAAATTGAAATTGGGTAATCTTTCATTAATGTTGAAAGTAGTATATACAAAGAAGATAACAAAGCGATAAACGATAAACCAATTATGTCGATCCTTTGAATCTTCTTCCCCCTTAATCTTGACCCAGATCAAGGTTATCCAAGAGCTTCACTTTGATTCCCTTCTGCAGTGTCTTGATTCCTTGAACTCCCCGTTCCTCAATCGTTACACTCAGCCGAATCCTCAATGAACGCCTCTTGATAAAAACCCCCAAGAACCACCCGTCGTGGAGGACAAAACCCGCAGATTTTATTCACCAACAAACCCCACAAACCTTCACCCACTAGGAATCTTCAATTCCGTTCCATGGACGTTATCGAACTCATCACTAACCCGCAACGCAAGAATGATTATGTGTAATTGTGTTGGAGATGATGAAGAACGAAGATGAGAAGCGTTTGTGTATCTTTCAGTCGTTGGTGTTACTTGAATAATTACCCTTGTACAATATATATGATTGCATAACAGTTAGAAACAAGAAAAACTGATTTTTGAACTTTCTTGATCAGTTAGGTCGACCACTTGTAGTGCTTAGGTCGACCTAACAGAGCTTGCAGAATTTTGCTCCCAGTTAGGTCGACCTGTTGAAGGGGTAGGTCGACCAGAATCCTCTTCTGATGCATTCTGGGGACATTTTCACAGATTAGGTCGACCTAGTTGATGTGTAGGTCGACCTAACAGGCTGGTATGTAGAATTCATCAATTTAGGTCGACCTAAATGATGTGTGAGTCGACCTAGCAGGGACATATGAGTTTTTCTCCATTTTAGGTCGACCTGGGTTGATGGTAGGTCGACCTAACTGCTGTTTTTCTGCATTCTTCTTGTTTTGCTTGTGTTGAGGCAACCTATAAACATATACACATAATGGGTTGACTTATGAGTGATCAATGCTTGCTTTTCTTTAAGTTTTCTGCTTCAGTCTTGTTGTTTGAATGCTTATTTGAGTTTGCCATGAATCAAAAACATCTTTGAGTGTAATCTTGTATTCACATACTCCCCCTTTTTGATGATGGCAAACCATTCGACTAAGCTCTGGTAGTAAATGATAAAGACTCAGCAGAGCTCCCCCGTACATCCAGCATCTATCTCTCAACAGGGCAATCTCTCAACAAAGCTCCCCCGTACATCCAGAAGAAGCTCCCCCGTACATCCAGCATCTATCTCCCCCTTTGTCAACATCAAAAAGCGAAAACAGGAGAATAGAGGAGTAACAAGAGAACCATAGATAATAATGCTAGCATGTATAGTATAGTAGGGAAAAGGTAGTTAATGGTAGAATGAGACACATATGTGAGCAGGAGCAGTTTTTTTTTTTTTTTTTTTTTATTTTTATTTTTTATGCATGAGGTCACTATAAGCATGTTAATTGATAGCATATTATAGTATCAATAATATTTTTGGAAGTGAACAACAATTACGTTACCGCTTTTTCAATATGACGCTTGGCTTGATGATGAACTACCTTTATGCTAAAAAAATGTTAGCAAGACAAATAGATATATACATAAAGTAAATAAATAATATTAAGAGAAAACAAACGTAATTAGCCCAAATTAGAGATATCGAGTATCCCTAATTCCCTACGAATGTTGAAATATTGCTCCGTTGCTAGCGGTTTGGTGAAGATGTCAGCTAGTTGCTTCTTGCTTTCTACATGTTCAAAAGTAACGTCTCCTTTCTCTACATGATCTCGTAGAAAGTGATGCCTTATTTCAATGTGTTTGGTACGTGAGTGTAAGACAGGATTTTTGCTCAAGTTTATGGCGCTTGTGTTGTCGCACATGATAGGTATGTGATCAAGCTTAATACCAAAGTCAAGAAGTTGTTGCTTGAGCCATAATATTTGTGCACAGCAGCTTCCAGCAGCTACATATTCTGCCTCAGCAGTGGATAATGCAACCGATACTTGTTTCTTACTATGCCAACTTATTAATGAGTTTGAGAATAGATGACACGTTCCACTAGTGCTTTTTCTATCGGATTTGCAGCCAGCAAAATCTGAATCGGAGAATCCTACCAAATGACACTCATTTCCTTTTGGATACCATAGGCCATATGTAGTAGTTCCACGTAAGTATCGCAGAATTCTTTTGACAGCTTTCAAGTGAGATTCTTTTGGACAAGATTGATATCTTGCACACATACACACACTAAACATAATGTCTGGTCTTGAGGCAGTAAGATACAATAGTGAACCTATCATACCTCGGTATAATTTCACGTCAACCTCTTTACCTTTCTCATCTTTGTCTAGATTTGTATTTGTTGCCATAGGTGTGTCAATTTCCTTTGCTTTACTCATTCCAAATCTTTTGAGCAGCTCCGTACAATATTTAGTTTGATTCACAAACGTTCCATGACTGAGTTGCTTGATTTGTAGGCCAAGGAAGAAATTTAGCTCACCCATGAGACTCATCTCAAATTCACTCTGCATAAGCTTAGAAAAGTCTTTGACAAGTTTTGCATTAGTGGACCCAAATATAATATCATCTACATAAATTTGGACTAAGAGAATATCCTTATCTTTTCTTTTAATAAAGAGAGTAGTATCAACTTTACCCCTAGAGTACCCTTGACTAAGGAGAAATTTGCTCAAACGTTCGTACCAAGCCCGAGGGGCTTGTTTAAGACCGTATAGAGCACGTTTCAGCTTATAAACATGAGTTGGATACATGTAATTCTCAAAGCCGGGTGGCTGAGCAACATAGACTTCTTCATTTATATAGCCATTTAGAAAGGCACTCTTAACATCCATTTGGAATAGTTTGAAGTCTTTAGAACAAGCATAAGCAAGTAAAAGGCGAATAGCTTCGAGACGTGCTACAGGAGCGTATGTCTCTTCATAATCAATACCTTCCTCTTGATTGTAACCTTGAGCAACTAATCTAGCTTTGTTTCTAGTAATAACACCGTTTTCATAAAGTTTGTAAACATTACTTTAAAATCTTTGTCGCACAATTGACTTATACTTAAAAGATTATGTTTAAGACCTTCTACTAGCAGCACATCAGTTATAGTAGTGGTAGAAGGGTTACCAACACTTCCTTTACCAAGTATGGCTCCACGATTGTTATCTCCATAGGTGACATACCCCTTTTTCTTTGCTTGAAACTCAACGAAAAGAGATAGGTCTCCAGTCATGTGTCTTGAACATCCGCTATCAAGGAACCACAACCTTTCGGCAATGTCAAGACACTTTTCCTGCAGGATTAATTTAAAGAGGGAGGTCCCCAATTTTCATTGGGTCCTTGGTAGTGAGTACACAATTTGTTGCACTTAGGCAACCATTGAAATACTCCTTTAGGAACTAAAATTCTCCTAAATTTGCATTTTTCAATGGTATGTCCCTTTTTGCAACAATAATGACAGGTAATATGATGAGAATATGGAGTTTTGCTAGTTGATACTTTTGGTACAAAAGTGTATTTACTATATAAAGGAGTATACGATCTTTTGAACTTGTTTGGATCAACCGCAAAAGTCACTTTTGGTTGTAGAGCCTTGTCTAACTTGGCTTTTAGATCTCTCACTTCTTTTTGCCAAATGTGACATGTCTCACAACCAAACCATGATGTAGGATCTAATTCAACTTTGTCCTTTTGAATGTCTAGCATAGATTGTTTTAAAGCTTCCATATCCCTTTCGGTTTTCTCAACTTTTGATTCAAGATATGAAAATATTTTCTTATTTGAGGCCAAAAGTTTGAAAGCTTTAATTGCATCTCTATGTAATTCTTCAAAAGCAAGTTTTAGTTGAGAATGAGATACCTTATCTACGAGTTCAGGTTTAAGATGACTTACAACTTTCTTTTTCTTGTTTTGATGAGCCATGAAACATAGGTTTGCTGATTCTTCTTCATTGCTTGACGAGCTTTCACTAGATGAATCACTTTCCCATGCTATGTAAGCTCTTTTAGATTTGTTATGACCTTTGCTTTGGTTCTTCTCCTTTTCTTTCTTAAGGTATGGACAATCCGGTTTGAAGTGACCGGCTTTCCCACAATTGAAGCAAAGACCTTTGATCTTTCCTTTGTTGTCGTCATCTTGTTTGAACATGTTTGATTGCTTTCTATAGTTGATCAATCCTTTGTCGGAATGTTTTGCTCCATTTTTCTTTAGATATTTGTTGTATCTTCGCACAAACAGTCCCATTTCCTCATCATCGGAGTCTTCGTCATCACTTGTGTCACTATCCTTTGGCTCTCGTTTTGAGGTCTTGGAGCTCGAAGCTTTTAGAGCTATTGACTTCTTCTCTACCTCTTTCTCCATGTTCTTTTCTTTCTTTGTCCTCTTCTCATGCATGTCAAGGCATTTAAGATGCTGTTCATGTTCCTCTAGTTTACCAAAGAGAGTGGTAATGTCTAAAGTGTTGAGATCATTTGCTTCCTTAATTGCTGTAACTTTGGGCTGCCATTCCCTGTTCAAACACCTTAAGATTTTGTTAGTAGCAACTGCATTGGAAACAGGTCTATCAAGAGAATTTAATCGATTTTTCAGGTGAACGAATCTTTTCTGCATGCTTTCGATGGTTTCACCATCTTCCATGTGGAAAAGTTCGAACTCTTGAGTTAACGTATTGATCCTAGCTAGTTTGACATCATCCGTTCCCTCGTGGGCAACTTGCAATGTGTCCCACATAGCTTTAGCTGATCTACAATGGGAAACGCGATAGTATTCATCAACTCCTAGAGCTGAGATTAGAATGTTTCTCGCTTTCCAATCGTATGCATATTTCTTTTCATCTTCAGCATTCCAAGTATCTTCTGGTTTTGGAACAACTGCACCAGCTGCATTTGTCATAGTGATCTGAAATGGACCATTGACAATAGCTGTCCAGATGTTCCTATCAATTGCATTGATATGGACACACATACAATCCTTCCAATAGCCGTAGTTTTCTCCGTTGAAAACTGGAGCTCTATTATGAGCCCCTTTAGGTCCAGAAGCCATCTTTCCAATAAGTGTTTCACGTAGCACGGAATAAACCAGAGCTCTTGATGCCACTTGTTAGACGCTGGCCTATAGATCTAGAGGGGGGGGGTGAATAGATCTCACTAAGTTTTTACAGATTTTTCTACAGACTCGAGCGAAAGCGGTTCTGAATCGACTTGCGTCTATTCTGGACCGCTATTGCAAAGGTCGTATGTGTTTCAAAACCAAAGAGTAAGTGGAATTGATGGTGAAGTAATATGATAGCTAACCAATACGTTTAACAGCTGAAATCCAATTAACTTCTAGATTGACAACTTTGATTTGCAATGCAGTAAGATTGGATTAAGCAAAAACACAAACACTTGGTGATAGGTTCAAATTGATAGTGATTCAAGTTGTGGTGAATTGTGATGTTTGTGCAGAACTTTAATTCACAATTTTAACACTTGAATCGTTGATCAATTTTGCACTTATAACCAATTATGAACAGAAAGTAAAAGAGAAAGTAAAAGCGACAAGAACACGATATTTGTTTAGGCAGTTCGTCGATCGTCCTCGCTACGACTACGTCTGCCCCCAATTCCAAATTGAAATTGGGTAATCTTTCATTAATGTTGAAAGTAGTATATACAAAGAAGATAACAAAGCGATAAACGGTAAACCAATTATGTCGATCCTTTGAATCTTCTTCCCCCTTAATCTTGACCCAGATCAAGGTTATCCAAGAGCTTCACTTTGATTCCCTTCTGCAGTGTCTTGATTCCTTGAACTCCCCGTTCCTCAATCGTTACACTCAGCCGAATCCTCAATGAACGCCTCTTGATAAAAACCCCCAAGAACCACCCGTCGTGGAGGACAAAACCCGCAGATTTTATTCACCAACAAACCCCACAAACCTTCACCCACTAGGAATCTTCAATTCCGTTCCATGGACGTTATCGAACTCATCACTAACCCGCAACGCAAGAATGATTATGTGTAATTGTGTTGGAGATGATGAAGAACGAAGATGAGAAGCGTTTGTGTATCTTTCAGTCGTTGGTGTTACTTGAATAATTACCCTTGTACAATATATATGATTGCATAACAGTTAGAAACAAGAAAAACTGATTTTTGAACTTTCTTGATCAGTTAGGTCGACCACTTGTAGTGCTTAGGTCGACCTAACAGAGCTTGCAGAATTTTGCTCCCAGTTAGGTCGACCTGTTGAAGGGGTAGGTCGACCAGAATCCTCTTCTGATGCATTCTGGGGACATTTTCACAGATTAGGTCGACCTAGTTGATGTGTAGGTCGACCTAACAGGCTGGTATGTAGAATTCATCAATTTAGGTCGACCTAAATGATGTGTGAGTCGACCTAGCAGGGACATATGAGTTTTTCTCCATTTTAGGTCGACCTGGGTTGATGGTAGGTCGACCTAACTGCTGTTTTTCTGCATTCTTCTTGTTTTGCTTGTGTTGAGGCAACCTATAAACATATACACATAATGGGTTGACTTATGAGTGATCAATGCTTGCTTTTCTTTAAGTTTTCTGCTTCAGTCTTGTTGTTTGAATGCTTATTTGAGTTTGCCATGAATCAAAAACATCTTTGAGTGTAATCTTGTATTCACACCACCGACTTTTATTTTGTCCAATTTAGGAAAGGTATAAAAGTACAGGAAAGACCTTTTGAGAAAAAGAGTTCGGGGGGTAAGTTATGAAAAAGGAAGGTGTTAGCACCCTTTTCATCCGTAGTTATCTACGGGCTCTTAGTTTGCTTAGCTCGTTTTGTTTTGTTTGAAAAGCTTGAAAAAGCAAGGGTGTATGTGTGTTTTGAGAAATAGTTTGATTTGAATATGTCTAAAGAGACAATGTTAAAAGACGGAGTGTGAAAAGCATTTTTTATATCGAGCAAGCAAACTAAAGGCTACTTACCCTATGTTTGGTCTTTCCTATACTTTCGACTTTCATTTAAGGGATAAGACTAACCATACCATTTGTGGGTAGGTAGTCCTATCTATTGGACGTGTTCGGGACATCGAATGGTCATCGGATGGTCATAGAAGGCAACATGCAAGGATGTCTTAGCATTCGAAGGGACAATCATCATTTTATCGTAGGCGACTCGAAGGGACTATGATGACGTTAATCGGAGGCAACCTCGCTAAAACATCCCTACGTTCGAGGGACTTGACCATGTATCGAAAGGCAACGAAGATGGGCGTACCCTAAAGGTGAGTGCGTGCAAGTGTGTTGCATTTAGTTATCTTTATCTTGAGTTAGTTAGCTATGTTCAGTTTTATCTTGCCATACAATCCTATTAACATACATCTAAGAGTTAAGTATTTGCGAAAAAGTAAAGTGCGGAAAATAAATGTCCTACGCTATTACAGGGCTTTGGGGCAGTTACATAATAGGAGGTGCGAAAAAGTAAATTTAACTAAGCTATTACATCCCATAAAAATGGGAATAAATGGTAAATGTACAACAAAAAACTAAACAAAGCTTGTAAATGTCCCCAAAAATATCCAAAGCCTCAAAGTGGTACCTTAACATCATTAGTAATGAATCATAAAAATAATTGATGAAAAATGACAAAATAAAAATCAACAAAGAAAATCTACAAAAATTCATAAATAAAATTAAAACAATTTTTTTTTGTGTTTTTAACAATATAAGAGAAACTCTAATTTAACTAACATAATTTTTTTCATTTTTTAGAAAATATCTTAAAGAAAAGAACTAAAAATTTAAGGGTTAAATATGTTTTTAGTCCCTATAAAATTACGAAAAATTACTTTTAGTCCCTATTAAAAAAAAGTCGACTTTTAGTCCCTATAAAATTACTTTTGCACTCACTTTTAGTCCCTGTAGAGGGACTAAAAGTGAGTGCAAAAGTGATTTTATAGGGAATAAAAGTCAACAATTTTTTTATAGGGACTAAAAATCAAAATTGAGATATTTAAGGGACCAAAAACTTATTTAACCCAAAATTTAAAGCTAAATAAAATATTTAGATTCTCTATATCATTAACATTTTTTTAAAGATAATATCTACACATGGGGTGCATCCATTCCAGCCACCCGTTTTTGATTTCAATTGAAATCCATCACCCAGTAAAATCTTCACACTTGGCGGATGATGTTATAAAAAAAACAAAATAAAAATAGAAGTGGTAAATCTAGAACAGAGGCATACGATTGAAAGTAAAAGGCAAACATATCTTACTCCTCTTTCTCCTACCTCACTTCTTCTCTTTTAAATTTCTTCTTTCACCAAAAAAAATTATATCAAGATCCAAGAACATACAAACAAACATATTTAACAAAGAACAAACATACAATGGTTTATATGGAAGGTTACCGAAATATGATGACCAAGACAACTAGATCGAAGGTGTCTATGGAGGCGGAATCATGACCTTGCGGTGGTTGTCGGAACGACGGGAGCGTCGTAAGGAGCTGCCATGACGTCGAGGCGGCGCGGCCGGAGTTTTTCGTCGCCGGCTGATGGCTGCGTCTGTTGCGTTTTCCAGGGGAGATATGCGTGCGTCGATCGGAGCTTGGAGGAAGATCCGATCTGCTCGCGGGTCTGTTTGCTGCCGATGGAGACAGTTGCGTCAAAAAGAAGTTAACGGCGGCTGTTTGTTCTCCTTCTAAATATTTTGAATGTTCATTCTTTAACAACACCCTGTTTGTTCTCCTTCTAAATATTTTGAATGTTCATTCTTTAACAACACCCTGTAAAAAAATTGAAACAGTAGCAAAATGGATACAAAAAGTTACATAATTAAAGGTTGTTCAATCTTATTTCTTTTCAAACTTGTGAATCTTAGCTTGATGTTGGTGATGGAAAGTTGAGTTGTTTTGAAAAGATTTTTGCAAGTTTTGACACAAGATGTTAAACAAAAGTTTTGTGGTTGAAAAAGGTTAGAACAAATGCTAGGGAAAGCTTTTTGTACATGAGTTAGTGATGGAAAATATGGATGAATTGTTAGTGTATGAATATACAATGTGTATGTTAAAACAATGAGAAAAAAATTGTTTACAGACTGGCCTCCGATGGAAATATACAGTGAATAAAATTGGCCTCTGTAGTGTGTATTGTGAATGGAAGTGTTTTTGAGTGAGAGTAGAGTGTGTAGGTTAGGATTAGGATTTGTTTCTAGTGTACGTGTAGCCGTCCGAATAAGGGTTAGAGAGGTTCTCCCAGTAAGTGTTAGAATGGTCTCCTTTTAGTCTTGCAACCATACCACAAATGGTATTGAACAAACACATTAATTGATATTAAGAGTTTTGTCTACAATTTTAGTTTCTTTCAAAATTTGAAGATGCTGTCCTGAGGTTGTTTTGGAAAGAAAATAACTTTGTGTTTTTTTTTTTATATTTTTTGTGATAAAAAAACATAAAAATGAAAAAAATAACAATTTCTAAAAATGCTTAAAGTTAAAAAACGAAAATTAATAAAAATATTATTTTTGTGATTTTTTTTTGAATAAAAAGTATACAAAAGTAAAAAAGTTGAATATTTCAAAAAAAGCTTAATTAAAAAAACGAAAATTAAAATTAAACGAAAAAAAACTTAATTTTTTGTGATTTTATTTTTTTAATATAAATAAAATTAAAACTATAGTTAGAAACAAATAAAAAGAGAAAGTGTTAGAAGTGAGATTCGAACCCAGGACCCTTTCCTTGCAAACCTTACTTCCTTATCAATTGTGCTATATTATTTATTCAAAATGAAAAGCCAATTGAAAGTATATGAAGCATCGGTAAGCATTTTGCTATTTATTAAAATATAAGCAATTTAAGAGTAAACTACTATATTTTTAAAATAGGCCTTAAATCGAATATTTATAAAATTCAGGGTGTCAATGTAAATGAACTCGAGATTTTAAAAATAATTTTGAATAGCTTGAAAAGTGTGGGAAAATTTTGGGGTATGACACAATGTGATTACAATTAATTATTATGATGATATCCAGGCATTGAAAATTGAAACAAAACTTGTCCAAATTCTACTGCACTTTCGATGTATCACACCGCTATAACGACTATATAACAACATTACTTAGGAATAATAATGCTTGTTTTACTTTTATAAATAGTTTTTCTTGTGTTGTTAGTCTTTTACAGTGTTTTTTTATTTTTATTGAATAACTTTTCTTAGTGTTTCACTTTCGTTGACAATCTTTTCATGTTTTAAATTTTTTTCTAGCACATGCTAATAAGTAGTTAATCTTTTCAGTTGATTCATTTGAATATCTTGTCTTATATCTATATATGCTTCATGTTTCCTTGATATAATGTAAGCAACTTTACTATCCCATTTCCGAAATTCAAAAGTTTTCGACCTCTAACTGTATTTGGGATTGGATTTGGTACAACCCTTGTTGAAGAGAAGGTAGTATTTCTTTTCTTCTCATTTTTTGGTTGCATTTATCTCAGCAATAGATTGCATTGATATCCCGTATTGTATATTTGCATTGTATTGGTTTGTAATCATTACCTAATTTTTTCAGATAAAAACTAGCCTGGACAATCACTTCAACTCCTGTGGAGAGATTACAAGGATCTCTTGACCAAAATATTATGATTATGGTGATATTAAGAGGTATGTCTATTGTTATAGTGGAAGTTGTGATGCACATATCTTTTGTAGTTGCATCAACTCATCACTTATGCTGATGAATGATTTCTTCTTTTTAATGCCTTTTTATCATTAAAATTTCCCCTTTTGTATACCTCCTCATTTCGCTATAGGTTATATTTAACACAATAGCTACAACTTAGGTAAAATAGTAACACACATATACAAATATATATTTGTATATTAGTAAAGGCCTCATGAGGGCCACATATGAAATAGGTAATACTTCGCCTCACCCATAGAATCCTCCATGACCGTCTCGTTTCTAGGATAAGTTACATGATGTGGGAAAGTGGGGAAGTGGCATGCTCCTAGTCCACAACGAGACAAAAGAAGTCATAGGGAGGTTAACCACGTCTCCTGAATAACAAGGGATTAACTCTCCACTTCTGTAAATGCAAGCTTCTCAAGCATAGTGTGTTTTGATGAAGACAATATGGACATCAAGCTTTTATAAAGGATGTGCAAAAAGAATTTCAAGTATCAAGCAAAAAAACATCATTTCAAAGTCTTGAAGAAATTGTGAAGATTCAAGAATCAAGCTAAAATGTCAAAGGTATAAACAATACTCACTTTGACATATAATTGTTCACAAATATATTTCCATGCATATCATAAACATACTACAAAGTGTCATCCTTCAAAAGTTCATTTAAAACCTTTTTCAAAGTTAAAATTCAAAATAAAGGTTTTAGGAACCGGGTTGTCCCTATGGGGGAACCGGTTCCCAGCATTCTAAGTTTTCAGTTCTCTGTGTTTTACTATGGGGAACCGGGTTGTCCCTAGGTGGGAACCGGTTCCTCAGTTCAAAATTTGAAATTTCTGCTGTAACGTTCAGCAGGAACCGGGTTGTCCCAGGTAGGAACCGGTTCCTACTGAACCAGTGTGTTTTTTCATTGCATGATCTTATTCAAACGAATCCATTTTCTTACCACTTGATCATTGCATTGTTTCATGGAAAAATAACCATTCAAAGAGGTGTTTGACACATTATAAATACTACATATTTCAGAATCATTATTCACCTTCTTCATTAACAATTCATACTCATAAATTTCATTATTTTCAAGTGTCCACAAACCAGAATTTTTATATGAAACTTTCTACACACATTTTCATTGAGAATTCATTTAAAGTTTCATGCATACATTGTGAACACTTATATTCATTTTGAGAATTGTTCATTTGAAGAAGAAGATCAATCCAAGATTGATAGTGCTATACAAACTTCATCTAAATCTCTTGTAAAAATTCAAAGAAAATTATCTCCTTACTATCCAGGATTGTTGGAAGTAAGTGGTGTGTTTGAAGAGGATTGTTCTTCATTCACATTAGTGTTGATTGATCTTAAAGGTGTTAAGAACCTTTGATCACCCTATAGGTTAGATAGTAGGCATAGGCTTGTACAATAATTCTAACTATAGTGAAATCTCTTTCGTGTTTGAAAGGGGACTGGAGTACTCTCGGATTGTGAGGGGAACCAGTATATATCGTTGCGTTCTTTACTTTTCCGCACTTTATCGCTTTCATCACCATTACCAAAGAAAAGAAAAGAACCTTACAAAAACCTTCAAACACTTAACCAAAAATTATTAGAAGTATTCTCATAAAACCGATTAAATTTTTGAAAACCTAATTCACCCCCCCTCTTAGGCGCACTCTTATACTTACATTTGGCATCAGAGAAAGTTATAGGTAACTTGTTCCTAAAGATCCAGAATGGCTTCCGCAAATCAAAGACCGGTTTTCAAAGATGGTGGTTCTAACAACAAGCCTCCATTGTTTTGTGGTGAATATTTTGACTTTTGGAAAATCCAAATGAAGGCTCATCTAGAAGCACAAGGAGAAGAAGTTTGGGAGGTTGTCCTACAAGGTCCTCATGTTCCTATAACGGTCGTTAATGGTGTTGGATCGGAGAAACCTAAAGCGTCATGGGATGATAATGATAGAAAAAGGGTTCTTGCTGACAAAAAGGCGATCAGTCTTCTTCATGGTGCTCTTAGTATGGAT
The DNA here is from genome assembly GCF_029867415.1 of Vicia villosa. Taxonomy (NCBI): domain Eukaryota; kingdom Viridiplantae; phylum Streptophyta; class Magnoliopsida; order Fabales; family Fabaceae; genus Vicia; species Vicia villosa. The sequence goes on from NC_081183.1 coordinate 72,816,128, forward strand.
GAATTCTTCCGAGTATCAACATGTACAACATCAAAAGAAATTTGGGATACTCTTGTAGAAACTCATGAAGGTACCGCTGAAGTTAAAAGATCAAGATTGAATACTTTAAGCCAAGAGTACGAACTGTTTAGAATGAAGCCCGGAGAAACTATTCTCGATTTGCAAAAACGATTCGTACATTTGACAAATCACTTGAAGGCACTTGGTAAGACTCTTACTACCGAAGAACTTAATCTTAAAGTGCTCAGATCTTTGACAAGGGAGTGGCAACCAAAAGTGACGGCGATATCCGAAAAGAAGAATTTATCAAAACTTACTTCCGCAACACTATTTGGAAAACTTCAAGAATATGAGACAGAACTTGGAAGATTGGAAAAGCATGAGAACTTAGAGAAGAAATCCAAAGGCATTGCATTAAAAGTAGATTCAATAGAGAGCAAAATGAAAGATGCATCGGATGAAGATGAAAACTTCTTGCTTCTTGTAAAAAGGTTAGGCAAATTTTTTGGTAATAAAAATAATATTGATAATACTAACTATGTCAAAAGAAAGAAATTCTCAAAGCATAAAGATAAAGAAGCATCCACTTCATCACAAGAAGTTACATGCTATGAATGTGGGAAACAAGGACACATAAAGCCGGAATGTCCAAAGCTTTCGAAGAAGAATGGATTCAAAGGCAAAAGGGAGTTCAAAAATAAAAAGGCCTACATAGCATGGGAAGATAATGAAGTAAGTTCCTCATCGGACTCCGATAGTGACGAAAGTGCAAACCTAGCACTAATGGCATCACACCACTCCGACGATGAAGAAGGCGAGGTTAGTTATGATGATTCTCTTTTTGATAATGGTGCGCAAGGTGCAATAGAAGAATTATTAAAAGAATGCAAAATTCTCTATAAAACTATCTCATCTCAAAAGAAAATAATATCATCGTTAGAAGAGAAGGTTAAGATAATTGAAGTAGAACATAAAGATGACAAAGAAAAAATGATTAGTGTTCAAGAAGATAATGTTGCATGCAAGAATTGTGAATCACTTTCCTTCCAAATTGTCCAATTAAAACGTGTTTTAGAAAGATATGAAAAAGGGCAAATTGGATTGGAAAATGTTCTTAGCACACAAAGATACTCCAATGATAAGAGCGGACTTGGTTTCTCTAAATTTGATAAACCAACATCCAACAAGACTATCTTTGTCAAGGCTAGTAACCAACCAATTCAAGAGAAAGTGATCAAGCCTAAAGTAATGAAACATTATCCTAAAAGGAAGAACTTTGTTAAGAAGAAATCTTATCCTCCTAGATATAGAAGTAACTTTGAACCTACTTGTTTTTATTGTGGTATTATTGGTCACACACCCAATGCTTGTTATGTAAGGAACTTTAGTGTTCCTAGTGGACATTATGTATGGGTGAAGAAAGGAACTAACTATGATGGACCCAAAGCCATTTGGGTACCTAACAAAACTTAATTTGTTTTGTAGGTATGCTTGAAGACCACTTCAAACCTATGGTATCTAGATAGTGGTTGTTCAAAGCATATGACGGGTGACTTAAACCAATTTTCAGATCTAAGGTTAAAGGCCAAGGGCTTTGTCACTTATGGAGACAACAATAAGGGAAGAATTCTTGGCAAAGGCAAAGTTGGTGCACCACCTTTCACATCCATTGAAGATGTTCTTTATGTTGAAGGACTAAAGCATAATCTTCTAAGCATTAGCCAACTTTGTGACAAAGGCTTCAAGATCAAATTCACTAAGGAGGAATGCTTGATCATCGATGAAGTCACCAATGAGGTAAAACTCAAAGGTACAAGAATTAATAACATTTTTATGATTTCTTTAAATGATTTATCTTTGAAAGTAAAATGTCTTTTGGTAAACAATAATGAATCATGGTTATGGCATAAAAGAGCAGCCCATATTCATATGGATCATTTAAATAAGTTAACCAAACATGATCTTGTTATTGGCTTACCTAAGATAAAGTTTGTCAAAGATAAATTATGTGATGCATGTCAAAAGGGAAAGCAAACCAAATCATCTTTCAAACCAAAGAATGTGGTGACTACAACAAGACCACTTCAATTGTTGCATATGGATCTATTTGGTCCATCAAGGACAAGAAGCTTCGGAGGTAATGTATACGCTTTAGTTATTGTTGATGATTATTCTAGATATTCTTGGACTTTGTTTCTTGTGCAGAAAAGTGATGCTTTTAGAGCCTTTAAGAAGTATGCAAAACAAATCCAAAATGAAAAATCATTAAAGATTGTATCCATAAGAAGTGATCATGGTGGAGAGTTTCAAAATGCATCGTTTGAAGAATTTTGTGAAGAACATGGTATCTCTCATAATTTTTCAGCACCAAGAACTCCACAAAAAAATGGAGTAGTCGAAAGGAAAAATAGGTTTCTAGTGGAACTTGCAAGAACAATGCTTAGTGATGCAAATCTTCCTAAATATTTTTGGGCGGATGCGGTTAGTACGGCATGTTATGTTAGAAATCGAGTAATCATTAGACCTATCTTAAAGAAGACTCCATATGAACTCTTCAAAGGAAGAAAGCCAAACATTGCTCACTTTCACATTTTTGGATGCAAGTGCTTTGTTCTAAACAATGACAAAGACAATCTTGGTAAGTTTGATGAGAAATCCGACGAAGGTATATTTCTTGGTTATTCTCTTTCTAGTAAAGCATATAGAATTTATAATAAAAGAACTTTAACTATTGAAGAATCTATGCATGTATCTTTTGATGAGACTAACACTTCCAAAGAGGAAATAGTTGTTTGTGATGATGATGATCCTTTAGATTTACCCCCGGAAGAACCTTCAAATGATACAATTGTGAAGGCACCGGAAGAACTTTCAAATGATATAATTGTGAAGGCACCGGAAGTACAACAAGAAAGTGTTCAACAAGAAAATGTACAACAAGAATCAAACACCAATGATCTACCAAAAGAATGGAGAACTCATAGAGATCATCCTATTGATAAAGTTATTGGTGATATTAGTCAAGGAGTTGCAACAAGATTAAATCTCAAAGATGCTTGCTTACACATGGCTTTTGTTTCTCAAATTGAACCTTCCAAAGTTGATGAAGCCTTAGGAGACGATCAATGGATAAATGCAATGCAAGAAGAATTAAATCAATTCGAGAGAAATCAAGTTTGGGAACTTGTTCCTAGACCAAGTAATAAACACATCATAGGTACTCGATGGGTGTTTAAGAACAAACTTGATGAGAATGGTATAATTGTTCGAAACAAAGCAAGATTGGTGGCCCAAGGTTACAATCAAGAAGAAGGAATCGACTTTGAAGAAACATTTGCTCCGGTTGCAAGGTTAGAAGCTATTCGTCTTTTACTTGCTTATGCATGTTCATTAAATTTTCAGCTTTATCAAATGGACGTCAAGAGCGCATTCTTGAATGGCTACATCAATGAAGAAGTCTATGTCAAACAACCCCCGGGATTTGAAGATTTCAAGAATCCTACACATGTCTTTAAGTTGAGAAAGGCTCTTTATGGCTTAAAGCAAGCACCAAGAGCATGGTATGATAGACTTAGCAATTTTTTGTGTGAAAAGGGTTTCGAAAAGGGTAAGGTTGATAAAACTTTGTTCATTAAGAAAATCAAGAGTAACACTTTATTGGTTCAAGTCTATGTTGATGATATCATTTTTGGATCGACTAACAAAGAAATTTGTGAGGAATTCTCATTGATGATGCAAGGAGAATTCGAGATGTCTATGATGGGAAAGATGAACTACTTTCTTGGACTACAAATTAAGCAACTCAAAGATGGAATCTTTATCAATCAATCCAAATATTGTAAAGAACTATTGAAGAAGTTTGATATGGATAATTGCAAAGCAATGAATACTCCAATGGGCTCCGGTACATATGTTGATCAAGATGAATCCGGTACTCCAATTGATATTACTAAGTATCGAGGTATGATTGGTTCTTTATTATATTTGACGGCAAGCCGTCCTGACATAATGTTTAGTGTTTGTCTTTGTGCTCGCTTTCAAGCAAATCCAAAGGAATCACATCTTATGGCAGTTAAAAGGATCATGAAGTATCTCAAAGGAACAACCAACGTTGGCTTATGGTATCCTAAAGGTAGTGTTTGCAATTTAATTGGTTATTCTGACGCGGATTATGCAGGATGTAAAACTGATCGTAAAAGCACAAGTGGTACTTGTCACATTCTTGGAAATGCATTAGTATCATGGGCTTGTAAAAAGCAAGCATGTGTTGCTCTTAGTACGGCCGAAGCAGAATACATAGCAGCGGGTAGTTGTTGTGCACAAATTCTTTGGCTTAAGCAACAACTTCGTGACTACGGACTTGATCTCGGATGTATCCCTCTTCGATGCGACAATACAAGTGCTATAAATATTACAAAGAATCCGGTTATGCATTCAAGAACCAAACACATAGACATTCGACATCATTTTCTTCGCGATCATGTGCTTAAAGGAGATGTTGAAGTCACTTTTGTAGATACTCATAATCAACTTGCGGATATCTTCACCAAGCCTCTCCCAAAAGAATCGTTTTACAAAATTCGACGAGAGCTTGGAATTTTAGACGAAGGTGATGTTTAAAATTTATTCGTCATTTTCATACATCAAAGGTACACGTTTCTAAAATATTTTAAGTTAAAAAATGCTTTATAAATGTTCATTCATTATGACTTCCCATGTGGGACGAACTGGTTCCCCATACTAATTTCCAGAGGCGTGGTTTTTGTGTGCTTCAGGAACCGGTTCCCATGTAGGGACGAACCGGTTCCCACGAACTTTTTTCAGATTTTCTTTTCCTCTCTTTTGCTGTAACGTAAACTTGTCTATTTTATTTATTTTTTTTAAATTTTATTTGTTACATCTCTTAAATGCTTTCTATCTTTTAATATACACATTCATTCACTCACAACCACTCACTTACTCACATTTACTTTCATTATTCACATACATTCATCTTCATCTTCTCCAAACACCCTTCCACCTCCATTGTCAAACCCCATTCAAAGCTCCACTATCTCACTTTAACCCATAAATCTTTATTACCCACTACCTCAAAACTCTATATAATCCTCCATTCTTACACATATCTAACTCCAATCCTCCTCCACTCATCAAATCCGAAAATCCCAACTTAAACCCTAACTTTCAACTCCTTTCAACAATGGCACCCAAAGTTTCAAGAAGTGCAAAGGGAAAGAACAAAATTGGAGAGACAAGTGAAGATCCTCAAGAGATCCAACCAACTGTCAAGAGTCGGAGACTCACATTCAACATTCGGAGTCGAAAACTCCTTGCGGCAAAATACGGTAAACTCCCCGATTTCCCTAATCACAGCTTCAATTTTCCGGGTAGACTAGCTAATGCAGGGGTCGCTAATTTTGTGCTTGACCATGGTGATTATTATCCGGATTTGGTTAGAGAGTTTTACCATAATCTTAGGATAGTGACCGATGAATTTGATGATTTCACATTATTGTCAAAAGTTTCAAATAAAGATATATGCTTAGATGTTGAGGAATTTGGAAGAGTGTTAGGAATTCCATCTCAAGGCTTAGTGCTCCTTCAAGGTAACATACCGGAGGATTGGCAACCGTATAGTAAGATTGATGTTTTTGTGGATATGTGCCGACCAACTCAACGCGACACAGTTCGCCAACAGCTTGCTATCAAGTTTAACATGTTCGGTTCAAGCTTATCGGTGAGTGATAGGATGCTCCATCTTATCATAGCTTATGTTTTATTTCCAAAGAATTCTAACCATTCCAGGGTCAATGAATTCGAGTTGATGGTTTTGCTTGCTCTAAGACGTGGCATTGAAGTCAATTGGGCGCTTTCAATTATGCGCCACATGCAGCTCATGGCTTCCCTTAAAGGAGGCTTACCTTATGCAAGGGCCATCTCTCATATTGTTCGGAATGCTGGTGTTCTCCTCCAAAGGGAACCAAAGAAAAATATGGATGAACAAGAGTGTGCTATCACCACCGCTACCGCTCTTAAAAATACAGGAATAGTTACGGATCGTGAAGGTAGATTTTTCTACAAAGTTGACTTCGAACCGGCCGTGCCACAAATCCCTCAACCTCCCGAAGGTGGATACACAATGGATATGATGTTTGCCAAGCTTTGTTCTATTCAAACATCTATTGATAACAACAAGCGGGAGAATAACTATGAGCATAACCTTATGAGAAGACAAATGCGGGAAATTCAACGGACTCAAAGGCGTATCTTGGCTCATTATGAGGGAGAGGAAGGAAGTGAAGAAGAAGATGAACAAGAGGATGATGATGAAGAACAAATGGATGAAAGTGACTAAATTATGTGCTTTACATTTCTATGTTATGTTTTCTTTCTACTATTAGTTTTTATTTATGTTTTCTAGACATTGTTCCATTTATGTTTCGTGATGTTTAGGACTATTTGTGTTTGTGTTGTAATCGTAAAAAACTACGTTTCGTATCGTTTAAATCATGTTATGTTTGTAGTATTTCATTTTGTATTTTCTTTGTGGTATTTCACATTGTGTTATATTTCATATACTTTTTCTCTTTTTCCCCATCCTTTTTGATAATAACAAAGGGGGAGAAGAATATGCATGTGTTTTTATTGTTGTTTTGTTTCAAAGAAAAATGCAGGCCATTGTTAAAATTATCAAATGAAACTCATCACCATAAATCAAGGAATCATGGATTTTGGGGGAGTCTCTAACATAGGGGGAGCCTTGCATTGTTCAACATAATTTCAAAAGCACAAAACAACTTTTTCAAAACATTTTCAAGACTTGGTTGTCATCATCAAAAAGGGGGAGAATGTAAATGCAAGCTTCTCAAGCATAGTGTGTTTTGATGAAGACAATATGGACATCAAGCTTTTATAAAGGATGTGCAAAAAGAATTTCAAGTATCAAGCAAAAAAACATCATTTCAAAGTCTTGAAGAAATTGTGAAGATTCAAGAATCAAGCTAAAATGTCAAAGGTATAAACAATACTCACTTTGACATATAATTGTTCACAAATATATTTCCATGCATATCATAAACATACTACAAAGTGTCATCCTTCAAAAGTTCATTTAAAACCTTTTTCAAAGTTAAAATTCAAAATAAAGGTTTTAGGAACCGGGTTGTCCCTATGGGGGAACCGGTTCCCAGCATTCTAAGTTTTCAGTTCTCTGTGTTTTACTATGGGGAACCGGGTTGTCCCTAGGTGGGAACCGGTTCCTCAGTTCAAAATTTGAAATTTCTGCTGTAACGTTCAGCAGGAACCGGGTTGTCCCAGGTAGGAACCGGTTCCTACTGAACCAGTGTGTTTTTTCATTGCATGATCTTATTCAAACGAATCCATTTTCTTACCACTTGATCATTGCATTGTTTCATGGAAAAATAACCATTCAAAGAGGTGTTTGACACATTATAAATACTACATATTTCAGAATCATTATTCACCTTCTTCATTAACAATTCATACTCATAAATTTCATTATTTTCAAGTGTCCACAAACCAGAATTTTTATATGAAACTTTCTACACACATTTTCATTGAGAATTCATTTAAAGTTTCATGCATACATTGTGAACACTTATATTCATTTTGAGAATTGTTCATTTGAAGAAGAAGATCAATCCAAGATTGATAGTGCTATACAAACTTCATCTAAATCTCTTGTAAAAATTCAAAGAAAATTATCTCCTTACTATCCAGGATTGTTGGAAGTAAGTGGTGTGTTTGAAGAGGATTGTTCTTCATTCACATTAGTGTTGATTGATCTTAAAGGTGTTAAGAACCTTTGATCACCCTATAGGTTAGATAGTAGGCATAGGCTTGTACAATAATTCTAACTATAGTGAAATCTCTTTCGTGTTTGAAAGGGGACTGGAGTACTCTCGGATTGTGAGGGGAACCAGTATATATCGTTGCGTTCTTTACTTTTCCGCACTTTATCGCTTTCATCACCATTACCAAAGAAAAGAAAAGAACCTTACAAAAACCTTCAAACACTTAACCAAAAATTATTAGAAGTATTCTCATAAAACCGATTAAATTTTTGAAAACCTAATTCACCCCCCCCTCTTAGGCGCACTCTTATACTTACAACTTCCACATTCTCTCGGTAGTGGTTGATATTTCCAAGGGGCTTAGGATCCAAGCCCAACATAACTATAAATATCTCAACCCTAAAGTTGAGAAAAATAACCTCATATTCACACAAATACTAGATACATAGAGTTTCTCACCTCCCTGCGCGAGCTAGATCTAAACCCATGAAGAAAACCTAAAGTCTTTAAAACCCTTATTCATTAGGGGTTATTACGTATTGTAATTTTAGCAAGTGCCTTTGATGGCCACCGTGGGGACCTGGTAAAACTGACATGGGTCACCATAACAACACCAAACCGCATTAGTGTCATCACAGTTCAACCTCTCTGATTGCCATGGTAAACAAAAAGACAACAACTCAAACCAACAAGTAATTCGAAGGCGATAAGAGCAACGTAGCAGAAATTCACGCTATAAGGGACGATCTACGTTGCCAGAACTAAACTTTAAAAGAAAATGCCCTCCATTTCCAATAGTGCCATTAGGAGGTAAACCCTATAGACGAGGAGGAGATGCTAGACCCCCAAAACCTCTCTTATACAAGATATGGGAGGCGTCCGTTCAAAATAACTTTAAGTTGCCGTCACTAGCTAAGTTTGACGGGCACAATGATCCATGTCACCTTCATCAACATATAGATGACTATCATTGTAGCTTATGACTCCTTGAAATGCCAAATCCTATCTGGAAACTTCAGAGACATAGCCCTAAAATGGTATATAGGCCTACCTCGGCTCTTCATCACCAATTATTAGGACCTAGTGAAGAAACTAGTCTACCAGTTTGAAACAAGTGGGCACAGAAACATGGTCGTCATAAGTTTCTTTAATATTTGTCTAGCCCCTTTTAAATCTCTAATGGAGTACCTTGTTAGCTTCAATGAGGCAAAAATTAAGGTAGTCCATCCCACTAATAATGGTTTGTAGGAGCATTTCAGAATGTGCTCAGGCTGGGACACTTCAACAAATCCCTCGCATAGAGACCAACGACATCCTTGGATAAAGTGGTGACATTGGAAGAATGTTATATCAAGTGCAAGGAAAGCAATGCTGAAAAATATTAGAGATGGAAAGAGTGCACCTCCAATACTGACAGCTCACGATTGTCACAAAGGAGTCGTTATGCCTCGTGCGTTAAAGACAAGACGACATTCAAGATAAGTCCTCCACATGCACGACATCCTTCAATTGCCAGCTACAAAATCAAGAATCATGGGGCTCGAGCCTAGAAATTGGTACAGTTTCACAAAGTCAAGGGCACTACCATAAAGACTGCTATCAACTCAAGGAAATAAAGCGCATGATCCAAGAAAGCTACCTAAAGAAATATGTCAAGGTCAACTCCGCTCAAGGGCCTAGCAGGTTTAACTTTAGGGGAAAAATTCTTCAAAGAGTCTTGGATCCAAGAATGGAAAGGAACCAAGCAAGGGAGGCGATAATAGAGTTGTGTGCTACACTCTTAATACCATCGCATGAAATTCATCGGTGGCGGAGAGACCAATTCTTCCCGTAGGAGATACGCTCGTCAGATCCTAACCATAGAAGGCTCACCCACTAGCTTTAATCTGAGCGAGTTAGAAGCTCCAAAAGCTGATATCGCCTTTTCCGAGAAGGACACTGCATAATTCCACACACATAACGATGATTCCATGGTCATCACCGTATAATGCATTTTAGAGGCTTTGTCTGGATTTAGATGACCTCAAACCCTTTAAATAAACAAGTAAATAAGAGGCACATGAAATACTTTCTCATACTTTTAGATGATGAATATGAAGGATAGAAAAACACTTAGAAAGGGGGGGGGGGGGGTTTGAATAAGTGTAACTTTAAAAACTCTTAAGATAAAAATAATGAACACAATATTTTTATCTTGGTTCGTTGTTAACGAAACTACTTGTTAGAACAAGATTTGTTCTGATCAATATTCTTAGTTTTGATGATAACAAGGATATGAATTTTGTATGAGATAATGTGGTACTCTAATACTATGCAATTTCCATTTCAGGAATTATACAAAGAGTATGCACAAAATCAGCGCAAGAGGCAACTGACTCAGAAGGTTCAGCATGCAACATCAGAACATGGTCTGGCAAGACATCAGAAGATGGTCAAGCAGAATCAGAACATGGGTCTATGGAAGCATCAGAAGAACTTGAGATCAGAAGCAGAAACACTGAAGTTCTCATGGTATCACGCTCAGAAGCACTTCAAGGTCAGAAGACAAGAAGATGCTCTGCACCAAGCTGTTTGACTCTGATGACATTCAAACGTTGTTTACACAAACATCAGATCAGAAGCAAGTACTAGACTGACAGGCTACGCTGACTGACAAAAGGAACGTTAGAAGCTATTAAAGGCAACGTCAGTAGACACAGCGGAAACAAGGCTCGAGGTAGTTGACAAAAGAGTGAAACATTAAATGCAATGCTGTACGGAATACGCAAAGCATTAAATGCTCCCAACGGTCATCTTCTCAAACACCTATAAATATGAAGTTCTGATGAGAAGCAAAGGTTAACGAATTACAAACTCTGAACCAACTTTCTGAAACGCTGTTCAAATCAAAAGCTTTCAAACTTCATCATCAAGCTCACTACATTGCTGTTGTAATATCTTAGTGAGACTTAAGCTTAAACTTTAAGAGAAATATCACAGTTGTGATTATAGCTTTTCAGAAGCATTGTAATACTCTTAGAATTTGTTTACATTAAGTTGTAAGAACTAGAGTGATCAGGTAGATCAGAATACTCTAGAAAAGTCTTAGAGGTTGTCTAAGCAGTTTGTTCCTAGAGTGATCAGGTTGTGATCAGGATACTCTAGAAGACTTAGCAGTTGGCTATGTGGAAAACCATTGTAATCAAGTGTGATTAGTGGATTAAATCCTCAGGTGAGGTAAATCACTCCAAGGGGGTGGACTGGAGTAGTTTAGTTAACAACGAACCAGGATAAAAATCTTTGTGCAAATTGTTTTTATCTTACAAGTTTTTAAAGCTACACTTATTCAAACCCCCCCTTTCTAAGTGTTTTTCTATCCTTCAATTGGCATCAGAGCGCCGGTTCTAAGGTGCAAGCACTTAACCGTGTTTAGAAAAGATTCAGGAAGAGAAAAACGCTTCGGTAAAATATGGCTGGTGAAATTCCAACAAACACATCTACATCTACATCTGGCTCTGCTGAGCAATACAATGGAAATGGTAACAATGGTTATACTAGACCACCAGTATTTGATGGTGTGAAAACTTTGAATACTGGAAAGATAAACTGGAAAGTTACTTCCTTGGTCTAGAATGTGACTTATGGGATCTTCTGGTGGATGGTTACAAACATCCAGTGAATGCTATTGGCGTAAGGTTTTCAAGTCAAGAAATGAATGATGATCAAAAGAAACTTTTCAAAAATCATCATAAATGTAGGACTTTTTGCTGAATGCTATCTCTCATGCTGAGTATGAGAAGATATCTAACAGGGAAACTGCCCATGATATATATGAGTCACTGAAAATGACCCATGAAGGAAACGCTCAAGTCAAAGAGACCAAAGCTCTTGCTCTAATCCAGAAATATGAAGCCTTCAAGATGGAGGATGATGAAGATATTGAGAAGATGTTCTCAAGATTTCAAACGCTAACTGCTGGATTAAGAGTTCTGGACAAAGGCTACACCAAGGCTGATCATGTAAAGAAGATCATCAGAAGCTTGCCCAGAAGATGGGGTCCAATGGTGACTGCATTCAAGATTGCAAAGAATCTGAATGAGGTTTCTTTGGAAGAGCTAATCAGTGCCTTGAGAAGCCATGAGATAGAGCTGGATGCAAATGAGCCTCAGAAGAAAGGTAAGTCTATTGCATTAAAATCTAATATTAAAAAATGCACTAACGATTTTCAGGCTGAAGAAGTAGATTCTGAAGAATCAGAATCAGAAGAAGAAGATGAACTGTCCATGATCTCCAGAAAGGTAAACTAACTCTAGAAGAGCAAACAAAGGAAGTTCAAAAACTTCAGAAGTTCAAAGAAATTTGAACGAGGAGAATCTTCTGGTGGCAGAAGATCTGACAAGAAAAAAGTTGTCTGCTATGAGTGCAATGAGCCTAGACACTTCAAGAATGAATGTCCAAAACTTCAGAAGGAGAATCCCAAGAAGACGTTTCATAAGAAGAAAGGGCTTATGGCAACATGGGATGATTCTGAATCAGAATCAGAATCAGACTCTGAAGGAGAGCAAGCCAACTTTGCACTGATGGCCACAGTGGATGATGGATCAGAATCTACATTAGAATCAGATTCTGAAGAGGTATTTTCTGAACTATCTAGAGATGAATTAGTTTCCAGCTTGACTGAACTTCTGGAACTCAAGGCTCACCTTAGTATCAAATACAAAAAGCTGAAAAAGCAATTTGAATTTGAAACTAAGAAGATGGAAGTGGAAAATTCTGAACTGAAGGAAAAAGTTTTAAAATTATCCAATGATAGTGGATCTCCTTCTAAATCAGAAAAATCCATTCCTAGTCTCAATCATATTCTGAAAGAATATGACTCGGGCTTCAGAAAGTTCCTATCTAGAAGTATTGACAGAAGTCATCTTGCTTCTATGATATATGGTGTTTCTGGAAACAGAAGGTTTGGCTTTGGCTATGAGGGTGATACCTTACATAAATTTGAACCTGTTGATGATTTGAAAATCACATACAAGCCATTGTATGATCAGTTCAAATATGGCCATGCATATGATATTAGGCTCACTTCACATGCACAGAGTTTTAACACTGTACACACCAAGAAGCATGTGACACAACCTAAGAAATATCATGATGTCAAACCTAAAGAATATCATGTTGTTCCTCCTGTTAATTATCATGCTAAACCCAAGTTCAATCAGAACTTGAGCAAAACTAACAAGAAAGGACCCAAGAAATTTTGGGTACCTAAGGAGAAGATAATTTCTGTTGCAGATATCCTTAGCTGCAAAGAGGACAAAGTACAAAATGTCATGGTACCTGGACTCTGGGTGCTCGCGACACATGACGGGAAGAAGGTCTATGTTCCAAGACCTGGTGCTTAAGTCTGGTGGAGAAGTCAAGTTTGGAGGAGATCAGAAGGGCAAAATTATTGGCTCTGGAACCATAAGTATTGGTAGTTCTCCTTCCATAACTAATGTACTTCTTGTAGAAGGATTAACGCATAACTTATTGTCCATAAGTCAATTAAGTGACAATGGTTATGATTTAATCTTCAATCAAAAGTCTTTCAAGGCTGTAAGTCAGAAGGATGGCTCAATCCTATTTACAGGCAAGAGAAAGAACAACATCTATAAGATTGATCTTTCAGATCTTTAGAAGCAGAAGGTTACTTGCCTTATGTCTGTTTCTGAAGAGCAATGGGTCTGGCACAGAAGATTAGGACATGCTAGTTTGAGAAAGATTTCTCAGATTAACAAACTAAATCTGGTCAGAGGTCTCCCAAATCTGAAATATAAATCAGATGCTCTTTGTGAAGCATGTCAGAAGGGCAAGTTCTCCAAACCTGCATTCAAATCTAAGAATGTTGTCTCTTCCTCAAGGCCATTAGAACTTCTGCACATTGATCTGTTTGGACCAGTCAAAACAGCATCTGTCAGAGGGAAGAAATATGGATTAGTCATCGTAGATGATTATAGCCGCTGGACATGGGTAAAGTTCTTAAAACACAAGGATGAGTCTCATTCAGTGTTCTTTGAATTCTGCACTCAGATCCAATCTGAGAAGGAGTGCAAAATCATAAAGGTCAGAAGTGATCATGGTGGCGAATTTGAGAACAGATTATTTGCGGAGTTCTTCAAAGAAAATGGTATTGCCCATGATTTCTCTTGCCCTAGAACTCCACAGCAAAATGGAGTTGTAGAGCGAAAGAATAGGACTCTGCAAGAAATGGCCAGAACCATGATCAATGAGACCAATATGGCTAAGCACTTCTGGGCAGAAGCAATAAATACTGCATGTTATATTCAGAATAGAATCTCTATAAGACCTATTCTAAATAAGACTCCTTATGAATTGTGGAATAACAGAAAGCCCAACATTTCATATTTTCATCCTTTCGGATGTGTGTGTTTTATTTTGAATACTAAATATCATCTTGGTAAGTTTGATTCTAAGGCACAAAAATGTTTTCTTCTTGGATATTCTGAACGCTCTAAAGGCTACAGAGTATACAATACTGAAACATTGGTTGTAGAAGAATCAATCAATATCAGGTTTGATGATAAGCTTGGTCTTGAAAAACCAAAGCAGTTTGAGAATTTTGCAGATATAGATATTGACATATCAGAAGCTGTAGAACCAAGAAGTAAAGCTCCAGAAGCTGAAAGTCTCAGAAGCAATGAATCAGAAGATCAAGTTGCTGCATCTTTAGAGAATCTCAGGATTTCTGAAGAGCCAACAGTCAGAAAATCTTCTAGACTCTCCTTAGCTCACTCAGAAGATGTGATCCTTGGAAAGAAAGACGATCCCATCAGAACAAGAGCATTCCTTAAGAACAATGCAGAATGTCAATTAGGTCTTGTTTCTTTGATCGAGCCAACTTATGTTGATCAAGCTCTAGAAGATCCAGACTGGATAATTGTCATGCAAGAAGAACTTAATCAGTTTACAAGGAATGATGTATGGGATTTGGTTCCTAGACCAAAAGGATTCAACATCATTGGTACTAAGTGGGTGTTCAAAAATAAGCTCAGTGAAAAGGGAGAAGTGGTAAGAAACAAAGCCAGACTGGTGGCTCAGGGATATAGTCAGCAAAAAGGGATTGACTATACAGAAACCTTTGCACCAGTGGCCAGGTTAGAATCTATTCGCTTATTAATTTCCTTTGCCACTCAACATAACATCACTCTGTATCAGATGGATGTTAAGATTGCCTTCTTAAATGGTTATATAGATGAAGAAGTCTATGTCCATCAACCTCCTGGTTTTGAAGACTTTAAGTCTCCAGAACATGTTTTCAAACTTAAGAAATCATTGTATGGTTTGAAGCAAGCTCCTAGAGCTTGGTACAAAAGATTAAGTTCTTTCCTTCTAGACAATGGTTTCACTAGAGGACAAGTGGACACGACTCTTTTATGTAAAACATCTAAGAAGGATATTTTAATTTGTCAAATTTATGTTGATGATATTATATTTGGAGCATCTAATGCTTCACTTGGAAAGGAGTTTGCTAAGTCTATGCAGGCTGAATTTGAAATGAGCATGATGGGTGAACTCAAGTATTTCCTTGGGATTCAAATCAATCAAACTTCTGATGGAACCTATGTTCATCAAACGAAGTATGTGAAAGAACTTCTGAAGAAGTTTAATCCTTCTAAAAGCAAAGAAGCCAAAACTCCTATGTATCCAACATGTGTTTTAGGTAAGGATGAGGTAAGTAAGAAGGTAGATCAGAAGTTGTACAGAGGTATGATTGGATCTCTTCTATACTTAACTGCTTCTAGACCTGACATTCTATTCAGTGTGTGTTTGTGTGCTAGATTCCAATCAGATCCTAGAGAATCTCACTTAACTGCTGTTAAGAGAATTCTGAGGTATCTGAAAGGTACTACTAACGTTGGTTTAGTCTACAGAAGATCTAAAGAATACAACTTAGTAGGATTCTGTGATGCTGACTATGCTGGAAATAGAATTGAAAGAAAGAGTACTTCTGGAAGTTGTCAATTCCTTGGAAGTCATTTGATCTCCTGGTACAGCAAGAAGCAAGCTACCATAGCTCTCTCAACTACAGAAGCAGAATATGTTGCTGCTGCTGGATGTAGCATACAAATGCTATGGATGAAGAGTCAGCTAGAAGATTATCAGATATATGAGAGTAACATTCCTATTTTCTGTGATAATACTTCTGCTATATGTTTATCTAAGAATCCTATCTTACATTCCAAAGCTAAACATATTGAGATTAAACATCATTTTATGAGGGACTATGTTCAGAAGGGTGTTCTTTCTTTGAACTTTGTGGATACAGACCATCAATGGGCTGATATCTTTACAAAACCCCTTGCTGAAGATAGGTTTAAGTACATTCTGAAGAATATCAGTATGGACTTATGCCCAGAATGAGAAGATGAGAAGATCTTTGTATGAATACCTTCTAAAATGTGTTAGGACTAGGCAGCTATAAGAAGTTCTGATACTAATCAATTAGAAGTTCTGATTCTGTTATTACTAACGTTTCATTATTTAAGTTGATTCAGAAACTCTTTTAAAGCAAAACAGCTGTCACCAGTCTTTCCAAAAAATGAACACGTGTTCACTATTTTTGGACAAGCATGCGTGTAGTTGAGGAGACGCCGCCCTAGGTAACTGTGCAAATCATTTCACTTTGTCAGATTATCTCTCCTAACGTCATTTCTCATTAAATGCATATTGATGTCATTTTCTTTTAAACAGTTTTCTTTTTACTTTATTTTATTTTCTTTTTCAAACCGTTTAAATAACCCGCTTCATTTTCATTTCATCTTTCTCTCTCTCTCTCTCTCTCTCTCTCTCTCTCTCTCCATTTGTGCATCTCTCTCTTTGCATTCGTCTCTTTCAAACCCTAGTTTGTGATCAGAAACCAAGCAACATCATCATGAATTCTTCCTATCAACTGGTATACAACAAGCACATATACGCTCCTCTGAAGACTTGCTCCATTCCTCAGTCAGAACTGGAAGTTCTCTGTGAGTCCTCAATGGACTTTGAAAATTTGAAAGCATATGGTTTCAAACCTGATGCTAAACTCATGGCACAGGGATGGTCAAACTATCTGGCTAGATTGGCTGGACCAATTTACCTTGAACTAGTGAAAGATTTCTGGGTTCATGCAACCGTCACTCCAACCGCCATTATCTCCTTCGTGCTAGGGCATGAAGTTGTGATAACTGAGAAGTTAATCAGGAAGCTGTAGAACTTGGCCAATGAAGAAGGAGTCACTAGTCCCCTTCCTGGCAGAGTTGATTGGTTCCAGGTTGAGAAGCTGATTTCGTGTGTTACCGGTACTGATTCAAGTCTAACTGGTACCTTGAAGCCGTTTTATCAAGTTTGGGCTGAGATTATTCTGGGCTCTCTTCATCACAGAAAGAAATTCTTCTCTTCATCTTACATCAGTCTTGACCAGAAGTACACTCTCTTCTGCGTCGGAAGAAGAATTGAAATCAACATCTCCAACATCATTTTTGAAAATCTGAAGTTGGCTATTGAAGAATCAAGAGATGACGAACGTGCAGAGTATCCTCATCTCCAAAGAAATGCTGTTCCTTTCGCCAGAATGATCTCAGACATTCTGATTGAAAGTGACCTAATGGACTCCCTAAAGGCTATTGGAACACCTAATTTCTTTTGAGTTACTCGGGGTTCTATCTTAAATGGTCTTGACTTGCTGAGAATGGAACTTGTCAAGGAAATAACTGTTGTTTCCTTTGACACTGAATACAGAAGAATTCCTGTTGCAGGCTTCTCTACTTTATTTCAAGCAGAACTTCTCCAGGCTGTTAAATTCTATTTGGAGGCTTCTGTGAGAAATTCATCGTCTATTGATCCTGCATGGATTCGTGGAAGAGTGCTTCCTTCTCAAGCTGACCTCAAGAAGGAGGATAATAAGAAGCGAGAGAAAAGGATAAAGAGAAAGGCTGCAGAAGAAGCTGTCAAGAGAGAAACAAGGCAGAAGGTCACTTATGACCGTCTTAAGGTTGATTCCTTTGAGGCAATCAGAACAGGTAACTTCTCCAGGAAAGTGTACCAACCTCCACCTATCCAACCTTCCCCTTCTGAACCTCAAAACATCCTTATGTCTACAAATATTCCTCAATCACCTCCTCCTGCACAAACTCTTACCCCCATATCACCTTTACCTAATAGCTTGCAAACACCATCATCTTCTCAAGTTCTCAACCCTACCCCCTTAACTATCATCCTTTCCACACCTACAGATATACCTCCTCATCAACCTCCTTCACTGATATTCCATCTTCCTCAACCACTGCACCTCCATCTTCTCTATCCCATCCCCTAACCACCAGAAAATCCAACCCCTACTGCCTTCTCTACCCTGACTACAAATTCACCTTCAACCCTCCTGAACCTGAACCTATCATTTGTCTGGAGTTGTTCAGAAGTGAAGTAATTAGCAGGCTTGACCTTCTGAGAGATGCTTTCCTCAATGGTCTTGATGATGTTTCTACGAGAAACCTCTGAAGAAGCTTTCGCCAGGATTTTCAAGTAGGAGCAATGGGAGTTCAGAAGAGACTAGTGGCTGCTGCCCCTGGTTATGCTGGTTACCTTCTGGAGGGTGATAATGGTATCTACTACCATCCCCTCAGAAACAGGGTTGCTGTTGAGGAGAAGAGGTTTGTGGATGAACTGGAAGAAGCAAGAATTACTTCTGCAATGGAAGCTAATCCTTGCAGGGAAATTGTGGTCTGGAAACCTCAATATCTTGTTCTGCTCGGAGATTTCAGGACTCTCTTTGAATTTCTGAGGGAAAACCCTTCTAAGGAAGACCCAAGCTTGGTCATTCCAGAAGTTGTTGACCCACTAGAAGTTGAAGGTCCTTCTCCTAGGAATCTTGCTGCCATTCTTCAGGCACTTGAGAATGGAGATTCTGAGGTTCCTGCTGCAGAGTATGGAGATGCTTCTATGGAAGAAGCAGATGCTGATCATGTTGCTGAAACAATTCCTGTTGAGGAAAATCCTGCAAATGATCTAATCATGGAAGCTGCGGATCAGAATGCCATCCCCTTGGAAAGAAGTTGTGAAGCTTCTTCTGATGAACCTTCCCGTCTTGCAAGGACTTTGGAAGTTATTCAGAAGAACCAGGATGAGCAGAGACTAATCAACGCTGAGTTTCGTGCTTTCATGGAAAGGCAGAATGAGAGCAACAGTGGGATTCATGATATGCTGGCCAAGATCATGTCGAAGCTAGGGTCATCTTAGATTGAGTCTTAGACTGTTTCTTTTTGCTTTGCTGCATCTGTTTTTCTTTGCATCTTCTCTTGCCCTTCCTCTTGTACTTCTGATTTTTTTCTCCATGCTTAATGAAATTTATCCTTTTCTTCTATGTGTTTGTCGTGTTTTTCATCTGAATCTTTTGTGTTTTTGATGATATGACAAAAAGGGGGAGAAAAATGTGATAAATGATCTGATTTATTTTATCAGTTGCTGGGAGAAAGGCTCCACATTTCTAACAGAACTTGCAAAGTTCTATGTCTTTGAGTGTTGTCTTGCAGGAATTGAAGATCCTCTTTAAAAGCTCAACATGAGAAGCAAAGAGATGGGGAAAAGCAATTCTATAAAGAATCAAGCTCTTGGAAATTGAAGCAAGCTGAGTGCTATAAAGCTTCAAGAATCAGAAGCAAGAAGGAAGAATGTTCTGATATTCTGATGATAGAATACACTTTCATTCTTATTCTTTATATGTTCTGATGCATGTTTTAGTAACAAAATATGCTCTGAAACATTTTATGTTTGCATGCTCTGATACATAATTATATGTTCTGATACATATTTTATATTCTGAATCATTCCTGCTGACTTTTGTTGTTTAGTTTGTTCTGTAACATTTCAGGATGTAGAGATGCTCTAATGATGCTCTGGTACATTCAACAATGTTCTGATACAATCTAGCATGTAAAGACTCAAGAAAATATTCAAGCTCTGAAGCTGTCCAATGGAAGCAAGAATCAGAAGCTATGAATATTCTGAAGATCTAGGAAATTCAAGTTCTGAAGCTGTCCTATGGAAGCAAGAATCAGAAGCTGTGAATGTTCTGAAGATCTAAGCATATGTGAAAGTCTCTACTGAAATACTCAGGGAAGTCTTTTATTTATAAAAATTTCTCCTAGTATTTATTTCAGGGGGAGATTATTTATCTCAGGGGGAGATTGTTAATCTCAGGGGGAGACATATTCACACATTGTCTATATGCTTATGCTATAGCTGTGTAATTGTCTTTAGCCGTCTGATATTCTGATCGCAAATTCATATCATTTATGTATGTTTTTGTCATCATCAACAAGGGGGAGATTGTTAGAACAAGATTTGTTCTGATCAATATTCTTAGTTTTGATGATAACAAGGATATGAATTTTGTATGAGATAATGTGGTACTCTAATACTATGCAATTTCCATTTCAGGAATTATACAAAGAGTATGCACAAAATCAGCGCATGAGGCAACTGACTCAGAAGGTTCAACATGCAACATCAGAACATGGTCTGGCAAGATATCAGAAGATGGTCAAGCAGAATCAGAACATGGGTCTATGGAAGCATCAGAAGAACTTGAGATCAGAAGCAGAAGCACTGAAGTTCTCATGGTATCACGCTCAGAAGCACTTCAAGGTCAGAAGACAAGAAGATGCTCTGCACCAAGCTGTTTGACTCTGTCATACCCCAAAATTTGCCCACCATATTTTATACTCAAGCTCATTTGAATATCAGAAGCTCAAGACTCGACTGACTGTACACTCTCCTAAACAACAACCCTCAAACTAGGTTTTTTGTTTCTCTTCAAGAAAAATCGAGTTCTGACAATTCAAGTGGACTTCATAACCTCCCATATGCCTCAAAGAAGCCCATGACCTTATGATATCACTTCATTTATTTATGTTATTTTTTATTCATTATTTTATTGGTGTTATTTGAATACCAAATGAACTAGAAGAAAATAATAATAATAAAAATAAAAAATGAGTGATGAGGAAATAAAAAGAATTAAATTATAAGAAAAAAAATAAAATTTTTTTGGAAGCAAGGGCCCGTGTGAAGATTCATAGAGAATTAACAGAAACCAAAACAGCAAGATTAGATATGATGGCCAAATCAAATCTCAAGGATGCAAATTGCAAAGATATGATTCAAGTTTGAAAACCTAAATAACTCTCATATATATATATGCTAACAATTGGAGGCGGAGGGGGAGATTTTTTGGATCAGCGGCAGAACCCCTATCGGAGTCTCAAAAACCGTGGTCTGCAAAGCAACTAGCAGATCGAATTTCGTGGGTTTTGAAGCCATTACAAGGATTCAAATAGCTTCATCGTGTTCCTCTGATCCGATTCCAATCATTCTCAGAAGTCCCACGCATCCAGAACCATCGCCCTGCGCTTACGGTTTGGTGTTCATAACTCTAAAGCGTTTTTTCATTCAATCATGAATTTTAACGAAATTTGTTTGCATATTTACGTTTGTGTTAATGTTTGGAACATGTTTGAACCATTTAATTTGAGTTTTGGGGTCGGTAGGATGAGATGCCATGGCTAGGGTTTTGAGTTCATGGTTTGGGGCTACGCGTTTAGGGACCAAATTAGTTGCAATTGATCATGTTTTCGTTATCGTGAGGTATTATTTAATCAATCTGGATTTTCGTTTGGTACCCATACAGCGTGATTTGCAGGTTTTAGTTTCAGAAACCGTAGGTAAAGGTAGGTAAAGGTGTTTCTTTTGTTTCAGAAACATTCCATGAAGAAGAAGATGCCTGGGCGCTGACCTTTCCTTTTTTTTTTTTTAAAAAAAGTTTACTTCTCGACTCATATATCTTGCACGCGTTTTGTTATTATTTCAACTAGGTATTCTAGTGCAGCTGTTAAAGAATGTTGTTGGCATTCCACTGAGCAAGGGTTCGAAACCCAGCGGCGACGAGCCTCAATTTTTACCAATTACACATGCCGTCTGATCCCATGCGTACCTCATGTGCGTGTTCACCATATGTCTTCAATCTCAGCCATCAGAACAGAGGATTCTCAGATCTAACGTCTCCAAGCATGCGAGTGCACCATAGTCCTTCAGCCACGCATCACACTGAATCAAAAAGCTAAGTTTTCCTATTTTTTTATTTTATATAACATATTTAATTTTGTTTATATATATGTATATATATTTCATTTAACTTCTTTTTCTTTTCTCTCTAATAATAAGACAATTAAAAATATTTTATGAAACCTTTTTTATATATAATTAATTAATTTATTTATTTTATATATTTATTTCCTATACATATTTATATTTATGTCTTATATTATTTATATCAATGTTATTTTCTTAAATATATATTATGTATTTATATATCTATTTTACTCATGTATTTATGAAATTATATTTATTTTCTTTTCTTATTTTAATTATATATTTAATTATGTAATTCGTATTTATCTTAGTTTTATTCCAAAAAATTTCTAAAAAAATATCTATTATGCTCGATTTTATTCTCCCGTCCTGATTTAATTAATTAGGTCGTGAGACCATTAATTAATTAAATTATTCTTTGTTTTTTTTTCTTCTTATTGAATCTATACCCTAATTAGGGTTTTCATAGATCGTTCCATACACTGAATACATTTCTTTGTTCTCTCTTTTCAGGGTTAGCGACATAATTTCTCCCGATTACGCGCCTGATTCAAGAATCCAAAAGTTAAGTATTCTGCTTAATTTAATTTAACTTTTTTGGTTTATTTTTTAATATAAGGGTTTGTTTCGCCTTCATCTTTTTCTGCCTTGTTTCTTTTCAGGGTTAATCTTAAAGGCGCCCTATTAACCATATCAGATCAAATCAGAGCTAAGTGCCCTTACTTATTTAATTATTTTTATATATATACCTATTTATTCTTTATTTTAGGGTCAATCCCGTTCGCCTTTGAACTAGCCATACACTCACCCTATTTTTGTCTGTTTGCATTTTTAGGGTTTGTCGATCGCCAAAGCTACAAGTTTGGTAACCCTAAACCTTGTTTTCCTGTTTTATTATTACTTATGTCAAACCCTGATTAAGGGATCCGCTGGTTACAATTTCCCGCCCCCGTATTTTGTTTTATTTGCGTGGTTAGTAATTTAGGGAGTGCAAGATTGTAATTAACCTAGAATCACTAATTTACAAGATAATATATTGAATTAACCACGTGATTGTTGCACACACGCACCCTTTTGGGGTAACCTCTCTGTTGCCTTGTTGCCTGTTGCCTGTTGCCTTTGTGTTTTTGCAGAATAAGCTATGTCCCTCGAATTTGAGGATACCTCAGCCATGTTGCCTCGATAATTAAAGGTCATACGACCCTAAATGATGCTGCCTTCGATACGCAATATGACCTCGACCCTCGGAAGTTGCCTACGGAAAAAGGCTGAGGTATCTTCTGGTTGCCTAACAAAAAATGGCTTGTTCTGATCCTTGCCTTAGACTACCTGCCCTTTTATGGCATGGGACAGTCTTATGGCAAAGGATGCTTCGACGACCCTTCAACCTCCAAACGAAAGGCTTCCTGCCCTCTTATGGCAAGGATTGACCCTTTCATTCGGAAAGGCTAAAAAGAGACCTATCATCTGAGTTTAAGGTAATTGCCCCTAATTGCCTTGCAATGCTCATCTTTAATATTCTTTCTCACAATTCTTCGAAAATTGGCTACGCTCATTTACGAGCTAAAGTCCACTTTTTTCTTTCATCTACTTTTTTCTAAACAAGCGAGCAAGCAAAGCAATTAAGAGCCCATGGAAAACCATGGATGCAAAGGGTGCCTTACACCTTCCCTTTGCATAAATTACCCCCCGAACTCAGATTTCTTTAAAAGGTTTTTTTCTGTTTCTTTTAGCCTTTCCGATTTAGTTCGGATAAAATAAAAGTCGGTGGCGACTCTTGCTAACCGCGACATTTCGATTATAAAAAGTCAGTTCACCGTATTACAGAACTGGCGACTCTGCTGGGGATTTTTTGATTAAGAGGGGTTACCTTAAAGGTTTAGGATTCATTTTAAAATGTTTTCTATTGTTTGCTTTGTTTGTTTAATTTTTCAGGGGCGTTTTGGGAAAACTGAAGGACGAATCCTATTCCCGGATTCAAGAACACCTAAGATTAGGAGTGGCATAGTCATGGAGACCCCCCTTGTGCATGCTTGGGGTTGGTCAAAATGAAGTTCACACTTGAGTTAGGCCTCCACTGGTTATTGTGTACCTCTTTTGCATGAGAGAGGTTTATGCATGTATCTTTGGGTGCGTCGGAGCTCAAGGACCTTTAGTAACCCTTAACCCATCCTAACTTTTAGGAACGTAGTGGGGGGGCTATTCTTGGTGCATGCCAAGTTATGGTCGCTACCCGATACTACAGCTCAGATAGGTTTCTTCCTAAAGTATCATTGCGTGGTATGCATGTACCATGTTCGAGGGTGCTTTAGAAGGGGCTGACAATTCTGAGTCACTTGGTAGAACCCGTTGCTGAAATCTCCTTATCCATAGAAATACCCTTGGGAAGGACACCTGATCAGACCCCATGCAAGCCTTAAGCCAAAATTGTGTGACTTGTGTGAATTGCGTGACTTGTTTGTGTTCACTACTAACCTTCATTTCCTCGCAGGTTTTGTTGAAAGGACTTGTTTGTCCTTACCATCTCGCACTAACTCTAACGAACTTCATTCTCATAACATCATGACATCATGGCATCATAAGCATAACATTATTTAACTAACCCTTTCAAGGATCCTAGGAATTTAGGGCGCGCAATTTCAAGTGCTCTTATCAAGGACTGAATTCCTATCTAGGGGCAAGAGGATTTATTTTCCTCTAGCCACATGCCTTCCAATTCAGAGACTCAGTACCTATCAAGGGGCGAGAGGATTTATTTTCCTCTAGCCATACACTTTCAAATTACAAGTATCCCGAATCGGAGGCTATGACCCACTCGATATGGTGAGCTTGATTCTCGAAGAAAGACGTTCAAAGACAAAAGTCAGATTTCTTCAAACGAAGAAGTGACCAAATCATTTTTAAAACGTTGCTAACTAAATTTCCAGAGATCCTTGAAAATAATTGCATCTGCATTCATAACATTGCATCACAGGTTTCCACCACAGGTTTCTCACTTCCCCGCTGTTTATTTCAGCATCATGAATCTCGAGCAATCAGTTAAAGACCTTCAAGCTCAGAATGCCCAATTTCAAGATCTGATCCTGAACTTATCCAAGGGGCAAGACGAGCTGAAAACCCTTCTGACTAAGAAGGAGAAAAAGACCAAGAAGCCCAAAGGAGTGATCAACCTAGGAAGAAGATTCAAGGGTCGTCCCAAGAAGGCTGCAGAAACAGTTCCTAAAGATGAGGAAGAGGAAGAGGAAGGAGATGATCTTAGTGTCAAGAACAATCAGGGAAGCCATGTAGGTTCTGATGGCCAGGAAGAAGAAGAAGAGGAAGATGAGTATCCTCAAGATGAGGATTATGCTGATGAGAAGTATAGACTACTAGAAGAGCGCCTGAGAAGCGTGGAAATTCAGAAGGTACCTGGGCTGGATTTTGAAGAACTAGGACTCGTTCCTGGGGTAGTTATTCCTCCAAAATTCAAAACTCCCGCCTTTGCTAAGTATGATGGAGTCTCTTGTCCAAAGATGCACTTGAGGTCTTATGTAAGAAAGATTCAGCCCCACATTGCTGATAAGAGACTCTGGATCCATTTCTTCCAAGAGAGTTTATCTGGAACTCAACTCGAATGGTACTATCAACTGGAAAGTACCAACATCCGTACTTGGGAAGATTTGGTTGTTGCTTTCTACCAGCAATACCAATACAATGCTGACCTCGCACCTACTCGCATACAACTACAAAGCATGTCTATGGGACCCAAGGAAAGTTTCAAGGAGTATGCTCAAAAATGGAGAGATCTAGCTGGAAGAGTCAAACCCTCC
Source organism: Vicia villosa (assembly GCF_029867415.1). Classification (NCBI taxonomy): domain Eukaryota; kingdom Viridiplantae; phylum Streptophyta; class Magnoliopsida; order Fabales; family Fabaceae; genus Vicia; species Vicia villosa. The sequence goes on from NC_081183.1 coordinate 72,841,914, forward strand.
TTGAATGATAGAGAATTGGTCGATATGTTCATGAATACACTGACTGGTCCTTTCTACAGCAATTTGCTGGGAAGTTCGTCATCTGGATTCACTGACCTCATACTGACTGGGGAACGTGTCGAAAGCGGTATTCGAAGCGGTAAAATTCAAGTGGCTACGTATGCTAATACCTCAAAGAAAGCGCACAATGAGAGGAATGAATCTAATACTGTGGGGACGGTCCTAGCCTCCAATCAAGTGTCGACACAACAAAGGGGCAACCAACGTAAACAAGGTGCATCTAAAAGGCAATTCACAAAGATCAACATAACTCTGGCCGAAGCGTTACAACAGCTGCTTAAAGCAGGGTTGATTACTTTAAAGGATCCTCCTCTGAAGCCCAACACCTTATCTCATCAATATAATCCTAATGCAAGATGCGCTTATCACTCTGATAGTATTGGACATGACACTAATGATTGTTGGCCATTAAAGAACAAGATCCAGGATATGATCGACGCCGGAGAAATTGAGTTCGACCCCCCTGCAACCATGCCCAATCACAACAAGTTTGTTAATACTATGAATGGCTAGAAGGATGAACTATTTAGATCATTAGATTTACTTTCATTTGCAATTTCTATTCTGTTTGTTTAAAACATTCGGCTTATGACAGACATTATCTGTTTTAATAATTATCATCTGTGCATTGCCTATGTTTGTCTTGAATACATTATTTCGTTATCACTCATTTTAAATTGCGTTTTACTTTGCATATGTTTTGTGTCAACTCCTGTTAAGTTGTAAGCCTTTTGAGGGAGGATGACGAAAAAGATACCGCAACCTCATACAATATGCTTTTGAACGGACTATGTTGACGATGTACAGGCATTGTTTCAATTCCTAAACAGTGGAGATATAAGGATGTTAATCCCTCGTCAACCCCTTTTGAGCCTAAGAAGTAGAAGTTTATTTCTTGTACTAATTAAAACTCTTGATCATAACCTGGGGCAGGGTAGTTCTCAGTTAATTTGGCTGTGCATTCTATTTTAGGAGAATTATTCAGTACATCTTTCAACAAAGGTTTCAATCACAAACGTTCAGCCGCACACATCAAAGAAGTGTCGGAAATGTCAATCAAAAGACAATGACGGTTCATCAATCATCAAACAAGGCAGTCAATATCTTTCAAAAAAAAAAGATGGAAAAAACATATATACAAAGAAAAGCCTGCTAAGTCAAAAATAAAAAAGAAGACTTAGGCAAAAATCAAGGCGTCCCGCTGACTGTAAGCTCCAAAGAGACAGTTCAGGCAAAAGTTAGGGATATCAAAAAGATGAAAAAAAGAAGTCAATAAATTCTTGAACAACTCAAAGTTGCGACTATCACAAGGAAGAAGTGACTGCCATCTCAAAAGTTCTCTCTGCTTATGAACCATCATCATTATCAAAGGTGCAAATCCAAAAGTCTTTTGGAACCTGAATGCATAAGTTGAATTAACTGAGCTTAGGACTGAAGAACATCACGAAGAAGGGGATGGGTATAAATAAACTTTGAGCCATTATCCTTTGTTTCTTAAACCGTGAACCAAGCCACGTTACAACCCTTGAAAGTCCTAGTTGAAGCATGATTAGTTCAAAAGCATATTGTCACCAAAAGGGTATCCTGACTCCTTAAGGATTACAAAAATGCTGAGTTGATATTTCATTTTACAAACATCACGTTGTTACAAATATCATGTTTTTACAAATATCACGCTTTTACATCTCTTGTTTTAATGTGTTTCCAAAAACTCAAGACAAACGTATGTATTGCATCTCATGAATACATTATTAAGCATATTCTGCTACATAATTTCAAATGTTAGCAACAGAAAGAATTTGCACAGGGTACAACTAATGATTGAAAGTTATCCCGACAGACAAAATTACTCCAAGGAAGCCATGTCTCTTACGGATACAAGGGGCATGACATGTTTCGTCCAATCAATCTGGGGCAATCAAGTCAAGATTCTGAGAATCTCTCATGGATGCTCGAACAATCAGGGGCATGCATCCATGCATATCTAAAGCTACTCCCCAATCAATGTGAGACATTGTCATGAGCCTATGATTACTGGGGGCATATCGCCCATAGTAAACATCTCATAAAGTCCTCGTGAGGCGAATCTTTCCAAAGTTCCTGCTAACTGGGGCAAATCTATGCAAGTCCAAATTCAACATCTTGATCAATACTCAGTGGCGTGTCCTGAACCAAGTAGTAAGTTACTATGATATTGAGGGCAACTTTCAAGACACCCATGTCTCCCCACAGAGCCAGGTTCACAAAACCACCTCCCCGCAGAGTAATCATTAAGAAGACATCTTCAAACATATTCGTCTCAACAAAGACACGACTCCCCAACAGAGTTTACATCTTCCGCATTACCGGTCATCCAATATGTTGCTCTTCTCCAACATGGTTTATCTCTAAAATCAAGGTACATCAAACTACTAATCATCCCCAAGCAGAAACCATAAATCACCAGCTGAGCATCTTCAAGACAAGATCCGACAATAAAATCACAAAGATATAGAGATTTATTTTCTCAATCAGGACAACATAAATCATATTCGCATATCATATGTCATAAACATATTCATACATTGCATACATCACTTCATGCAAGTTTCTCATTTATTTTGAGAATCCCATCTCATTCATTACATGCATCATGACACTGCATACTTTGTTTTCAGGTTCCGCCTCGACAATCATTCCTCTCAGACATAATCGAGCTGGAGATTCATTCTGACAAGCCTTTCTACATTCCAAAACTTCGTCAAATAACTCATCAACCCTAACAAACAAACATTCTCTATCAGATATGGTCTAATATATGACCCGTTCCGGTATTCTTAATCAGATATGGTCTAATATACGACCCGTTCCGGTATTTTTAGTCAGATATGGTCTAAATGTATGACTCGTTCTGGCATTATCCATCAGATATGGTCTAATATACGACCCGTTCCGGTATTTTTAGTCAGATATGGTCTAAATGTATGACTCGTTCTGGCATTATCCATCAGATATGGTCTAATATACGACCCGTTCCGGTATTTTTAGTCAGATATGGTCTAAATGTATGACTCGTTCTGGCATTATCCATCAGATATGGTTTAATGTATGACTCGTTCTGGTATTCACCTTCAGATATGGTTTAATAAATAACTCGTTCTGATATCCCTCCTCAGATATGGTTTAAATGTATGACTCGTTCTGGCATTATCCATCAGATATGGTTTAATGTATGACTCGTTCTGGTATTCACCTTCAGATATGGTTTAATAAATAACTCGTTCTGATATCCCTCCTCAGATATGGTCTAATATATGGTCTAAATGTATGACCCGTTTCTCTCATCACGAACAACGCTAACATGATCAATCTCTAACAAATACTTCTCAAACACTCCAAACCGAATCTAATGCATGATTTGCTGGATGGCATCTTTAAGCCCATCTCCGACAAAAGTCTCTACTTCAGCTAGGGCAAATTTCTTGGTATTCTAGTGTTCAATCATCTTCCACCTTCAGATGCCGACTGGCATACAAACCACTCTACATCTTCAGGTTAAAGATAATTGACCAGGGGCAGCTGTCATACCCCAAAATTTGCCCACCATATTTTATACTCAAGCTCATTTGAATATCAGAAGCTCAAGACTCGACTGACTGTACACTCTCCTAAACAACAACCCTCAAACTAGGTTTTTTGTTTATCTTCAAGAAAAATCGAGTTCTGACAATTCAAGTGGACTTCATAACCTCCCATATGCCTCAAAGAAGCCCATGACCTTATGATATCACTTCATTTATTTATGTTATTTTTTATTCATTATTTTATTGGTGTTATTTGAATACCAAATGAACTAGAAGAAAATAATAATAATAAAAATAAAAAATGAGTGATGAGGAAATAAAAAGAATTAAATTATAAGAAAAAAAATAAAATTTTTTTTGGAAGCAAGGGCCCGTGTGAAGATTCATAGAGAATTAACAGAAACCAAAACAGCAAGATTAGATATGATGGCCAAATCAAATCTCAAGGATGCAAATTGCAAAGATATGATTCAAGTTTGAAAACCTAAATAACTCTCATATATATATATGCTAACAATTGGAGGCGGAGGGGGAGATTTTTTGGATCAGCGGCAGAACCCCTATCGGAGTCTCAAAAACCGTGGTCTGCAAAGCAACTAGCAGATCGAATTTCGTGGGTTTTGAAGCCATTACAAGGATTCAAATAGCTTCATCGTGTTCCTCTGATCCGATTCCAATCATTCTCAGAAGTTCCACGCATCCAGAACCATCGCCCTGCGCTTACGGTTTGGTGTTCATAACTCTAAAGCGTTTTTTCATTCAATCATGAATTTTAACGAAATTTGTTTGCATATTTACGTTTGTGTTAATGTTTAGAACATGTTTGAACCATTTAATTTGAGTTTTGGGGTCGGTAGGATGAGATGCCATGGCTAGGGTTTTGAGTTCATGGTTTGGGGCTACGCGTTTAGGGACCAAATTAGTTGCAATTGATCATGTTTTCGTTATCGTGAGGTATTATTTAATCAATCTGGATTTTCGTTTGGTACCCATACAGCGTGATTTGCAGGTTTTAGTTTCAGAAACCGTAGGTAAAGGTAGGTAAAGGTGTTTCTTTTGTTTCAGAAACATTCCATGAAGAAGAAGATGCCTGGGCGCTGACCTTTCCTTTTTTTTTTTTAAAAAAAAGTTTACTTCTCGACTCATATATCTTGCACGCGTTTTGTTATTATTTCAACTAGGTATTCTAGTGCAGCTGTTAAAGAATGTTGTTGGCATTCCACTGAGCAAGGGTTCGAAACCCAGCGGCGACGAGCCTCAATTTTTACCAATTACACATGCCGTCTGATCCCATGCGTACCTCATGTGCGTGTTCACCATATGTCTTCAATCTCAGCCATCAGAACAGAGGATTCTCAGATCTAACGTCTCCAAGCATGCGAGTGCACCATAGTCCTTCAGCCACGCATCACACTGAATCAAAAAGCTAAGTTTTCCTATTTTTTTATTTTATATAACATATTTAATTTTGTTTATATATATGTATATATATTTCATTTAACTTCTTTTTCTTTTCTCTCTAATAATAAGACAATTAAAAATATTTTATGAAACCTTTTTTATATATAATTAATTAATTTATTTATTTTATATATTTATTTCCTATACATATTTATATTTATGTCTTATATTATTTATATCAATGTTATTTTCTTAAATATATATTATGTATTTATATATCTATTTTACTCATGTATTTATGAAATTATATTTATTTTCTTTTCTTATTTTAATTATATATTTAATTATGTAATTCGTATTTATCTTAGTTTTATTCCAAAAAATTTCTAAAAAAATATCTATTATGCTCGATTTTATTCTCCCGTCCTGATTTAATTAATTAGGTCGTGAGACCATTAATTAATTAAATTATTCTTTGTTTTTTTTTCTTCTTATTGAATCTATACCCTAATTAGGGTTTTCATAGATCGTTCCATACACTGAATACATTTCTTTGTTCTCTCTTTTCAGGGTTAGCGACATAATTTCTCCCGATTACGCGCCTGATTCAAGAATCCAAAAGTTAAGTATTCTGCTTAATTTAATTTAACTTTTTTGGTTTATTTTTTAATATAAGGGTTTGTTTCGCCTTCATCTTTTTCTGCCTTGTTTCTTTTCAGGGTTAATCTTAAAGGCGCCCTATTAACCATATCAGATCAAATCAGAGCTAAGTGCCCTTACTTATTTAATTATTTTTATATATATACCTATTTATTCTTTATTTTAGGGTCTATCCCGTTCGCCTTTGAACTAGCCATACACTCACCCTATTTTTGTCTGTTTGCATTTTTAGGGTTTGTCGATCGCCAAAGCTACAAGTTTGGTAACCCTAAACCTTGTTTTCCTGTTTTATTATTACTTATGTCAAACCCCGATTAAGGGATCCGCTGGTTACAATTTCCCGCCCCCGTATTTTGTTATATTTGCGTGGTTAGTAATTTAGGGAGTGCAAGATTGTAATTAACCTAGAATCACTAATTTACAAGATAATATATTGAATTAACCACGTGATTGTTGCACACACGCACCCTTTTGGGGTAACCTCTCTGTTGCCTTGTTGCCTGTTGCCTGTTGCCTTTGTGTTTTTGCAGAATAAGCTATGTCCCTCGAATTTGAGGATACCTCAGCCATGTTGCCTCGATAATTAAAGGTCATACGACCCTAAATGATGCTGCCTTCGATACGCAATATGACCTCGACCCTCGGAAGTTGCCTACGGAAAAAGGCTGAGGTATCTTCTGGTTGCCTAACAAAAAATGGCTTGTTCTGATCCTTGCCTTAGACTACCTGCCCTTTTATGGCATGGGACAGTCTTATGGCAAAGGATGCTTCGACGACCCTTCAACCTCCAAACGAAAGGCTTCCTGCCCTCTTATGGCAAGGATTGACCCTTTCATTCGGAAAGGCTAAAAAGAGACCTATCATCTGAGTTTAAGGTAATTGCCCCTAATTGCCTTGCAATGCTCATCTTTAATATTCTTTCTCACAGATCTTCGAAAATTGGCTACGCTCATTTACGAGCTAAAGTCCACTTTTTTCTTTCATCTACTTTTTTCTAAACAAGCGAGCAAGCAAAGCAATTAAGAGCCCATGGAAAACCATGGATGCAAAGGGTGCCTTACACCTTCCCTTTGCATAAATTACCCCCCGAACTCAGATTTCTTTAAAAGGTTTTTTTCTGTTTCTTTTAGCCTTTCCGATTTAGTTCGGATAAAATAAAAGTCGGTGGCGACTCTTGCTAACCGCGACATTTCGATTATAAAAAGTCAGTTCACCGTATTACAGACTCTGATGACATTCAAACGTTGTTTACACAAACATCAGATCAGAAGCAAGTACTAGACTGGAAGGCTACGCTGACTGACAAAAGGAACGTTAGAAGCTATTAAAGGCAACGTCAGTAGACACAGCGGAAACAAGGCTCGAGGTAGTTGACAAAAGAGTGAAACATTAAATGCAATGCTGTACGGAATACGCAAAGCATTAAATGCTCCCAACGGTCATCTTCTCAAACGCCTATAAATATGAAGTTCTGATGAGAAGCAAAGGTTAACGAATTACAAACTCTGAACCAACTTGTTGAAACGCTGTTCAAATCAAAAGCTCTCAAACTTCATCATCAAGCTCACTACATTGCTGTTGTAATATCTTAGTGAGACTTAAGCTTAAACTTTAAGAGAAATATCACAGTTGTGATTATAGCTTTTCAGAAGCATTGTAATACTCTTAGAATTTGTTTACATTAAGTTGTAAGAACTAGAGTGATCAGGTAGATCAGAATACTCTAGAAAAGTCTTAGAGGTTGTCTAAGCAGTTTGTTCCTAGAGTGATCAGGTTGTGATCAGGATACTCTAGAAGACTTAGCAGTTGGTTAAGTGGAAAACCATTGTAATCAAGTGTGATTAGTGGATTAAATCCTCAGGTGAGGTAAATCACTCCAAGGGGGTGGACTGGAGTAGTTTAGTTAACAACGAACCAGGATAAAAATCTTTGTGCAATTTGTTTTTATCTTACAAGTTTTTAAAGCTACACTTACTCAAACCCCCCCTTTCTAAGTATTTTTCTATCCTTCACTACTCCAGTCCACCCCCTTAGAGTGATTTACCTCAACTGAGGATTTAATCCACTAATCAATCTTGATTACAATGATTATCCACTTAGAAACGCTCTAAGTCTTCTAGAGTATACTGATCACACCTTGATCACTCGAGGAAATCACCACTTAGAAACTTCTAAGTCTTCTAGAGTCTACTGATCTCACTGATCACTCTAGGAACCTTTTACAAATCAATATAAAATAAATGTTTACAAGAGTATGAATTTTCTTCTTAAAAAGCTATAATCACAACTGTGATATTTCTCTTAAGTTCTAAGCTTAACACTCACTAAATATTACAATAGATTGTGAGGTTGAAGATGAAGTTCGTGTGTTTTGATTTCAACAGCGTTTCAGTATGTTTTCCAAAAATTCGTTACTGCTTCTGATCATAACTTCACTATATATAGGCGTTTGAGAAGATGACCGTTGGAATGCATTTAATGCGTTGCGTAACTGGACAACTTTGCATTTAATGTTTTCACTGTTTTGTCAACTACCTCGAGCCATGGTTTTCTCTGCTTTTACTGACTTTGCCTTTTGTAGCTTCTAACGTTCCTTTTGTCAGCCAGAGATTAGACTTCATAGCCTGTCATCTAGTACTAACTTCTGATCTCAGATTTTGTGAATACAACGTTTGAATAATCAGAATCAGAGTTACAGCTTGGTGCAAAGCATCTTCTTGTCTTCTGACTTTGAAGTGCTTTAGCGGGATACCATAAGAACTTCAGTGCTTCTGATCTCAAGTTCTTCTGATGCTTCATAGACCATGTTCTGATTCTGCTTGACCATCTTCTAATGTCTTGCGAGAGCATGTTCTGATGTTGCAATCCTGAACCTTCTGAGTCAGTGCTTCTTAGCGCTGAATTGTGCATACTCCTTATATATTTCCTGAAATGGGAAATGCATAGGATTAAAGTACCACATTGTCTTATACAAAATTCATATACATTGTTATCATCAAAACAAGAATATTGATCAGAACAAATCTTGTTCTAACAAAATAATCAATCATAGTAGCTCGTTAGAACTAATTTAGATTAATAGTTACACTAAGGGTATTACTTACATGGTTGTTAGAGTTTAGAGATTGATTACATTGACATGATATTTTTTTCTTAATAGCATGCTTTAGCTGGATAAATTTACCTATTTTGCATAACTATTTCTTGCCTTTTCAAACATTTAGTTGGATAAATTTACCTATTTCGCACAACTATTATGTTCTTGCCTTTTCAAACATTTAGTTGGCTAAATGCTATGCACAATGAAAGGAAAATTTCACTTTCAGGAAGTTTAGAGTATGCATACTCATATGCATGGGCCTCAACATATAATGTCTCGACAAAGAGACGTTAAACACTAGCGTCAACTACAACTGAAGTTAATAATGACTACACATCAATGAAATAATATCACCAACATAAGACACTTACAATTAGTGTTTGTCATAGCCGAAGCTAATGACAACCACACATAAAAGAATTATCTTCTCTAACATGAGATGTTAATAACCAATGTTGCCCTTAGTCAAAGCTAATAACATATGCACATCAAAGAAAATAGCGTCTAATAAAACCGACGCTACTAATGTATGCTTTTTAATCTATTAAGCTAAATATAACTATTCACTGTAGGCGTCAACTCAGACTCTGACACTACTCTCTACCATATGCCTTTTGTCTGTTAGCGTCTGATTTTGACCGACGACAATGAACATTTTTTTTATAATGGATCTTCTAAAATTATAATATCACCCTACATAATTTATTTTATTTAGATGAACCAATTTAAGAAAGAGAAAACAAAAGACAATCTAAGACTTTTTTTACCATTATGCCACATATTTGAAATTTATATACCATAATGCCACACTTTGAAACAATATTGCCAGAATGTCACATATGCATGGAGCGCTCGACCATCCATTGGTCGAACACTTGTTAAGTCGGTTCTTTTTTTACTTTTTAAGTCGGTCCTCCTTTTAACCGACTTAATAAGTCATGTTACTGTGAAATTTAAAAAAGGGTAAAGTATGTTTTTGGTCCCTATAAATATCTCAAATTTCATTTTTATAGTCCCTATAAAAAAATGACATTATTATGCACGAAGTTTTAGTCCCTACTGTTAAACCGATGTGTATTTTTAAATGATTATTTTACAGAAATGTTTAGAACGTTATGAAAAGTTCCTCGAAATAAAGGAACTCAAAATTTTATTTCTAAATCGAGATTTGCATTACTTTTATCATTATCTTTTGAAATTTAAAAATTCATATTTAATTCTTCTCATTTTAAAAAATTATATAATTTGGTAAAAAAAATTTATAATATTCTAAACACGTATGAAAAAAATGATTCAAAAATTTAAAATTTTAAGGGTAATTAAACGGTTTTCAAAATTTTAAAAAATAGCACGGAATAAAACTGCATGCATAAAATTTTTATAGAGACTAAAATATGTCTTTTTTTAATAGAGACTAAAAATGAAATTTGAGATATTTATAGGGACAAAAACATACTTAACCCTTTAAAAAATTATGCAAAATTTTACACTTGTTAAGTCGGATATTCTGTTAACCGATTTAGCAAGTGTGACATTCTGAAAATATTGTTTCAAAGTCTGGCAGATATATAAATTTTAAATATGTGGCATAATTAGGGCTGTTATTGGACCTATGGAATCGGAAAACCACACGAGAACCGGTCCATTGGAATCAGACCGATGGACCGACCGAAATGTTACTCGGTCCGGGAATGGATAATTTTTTTATCCGATACTAAAAATGGATACTATATTGAATATTTATTGGATACTTTTGTCGGATATTCGAAATAACGGTCCGATTTCGGTCTAAAAAAATGGTCCATCACTATTTCAGTCCGATTCGAATTTATCCGATTACTATTTTGGTCTGGTTCTCGGGATAGCAAATATCCGGACCGGACCGATAACAGCCTAGGCATAATGGTAAAAAATCCAGAATTTGAATATTGAAGACTTGTTTATTTTTATTTATGTTTTTGTATTTCTAACCGTTGTCTACTAGAACCAATTTTGTACTTTCATAATTTCATGTTCTAAAGACAAATTATTTTTATAATCCAATGTATCCAATATCAAAATCAATCTCTTACTTGTAATTCAAAAACATATAATTTGGAATATTGCCATGTATCTATTCTAAGTTCAAATAACATAATCTTAAACTATATGTCTTGTCTTCATTATCATATTATATATCTAGAAACAAACAAATAATTGTTGCAGAGAATCAGATTTGGGAAGACCACATCCCCAAGACTAGCATATAGTCCAATATCTTAGGGGAAGGAAGCTATATGCTATAACGTTGGACATATATTCTTTTTTGTACATATAGGATAACTTTATTGTTTGATGACATCATCTATCATCAGTATTTCAGGTGGCTCGACAACCACATAAGACGGCGCTGTCAGTCAGTAGTGAGAGTGACATTCAAAGAATATTTTGCCATAATTAACTCTGCTGCTATTATCCTGTCATAAAAAATGACTGCACCAGCAATCATTCAAATCTTTGAACCATTGCTCTATAAATGTAACACTTGGTTACTCTCTTGAACCACATTCAGAACGGTACTTGCTTTCAACATTGATGGCTTCAAAATCAATTTTTTCCTTCGTCATTTGTCTAGTGTTTCTGTTTTTGTTTCTTATGAATGAACCTCATGGTTTGTGTTTTTCTACTAAGAAGATTCTAAACAGAAAGGTTTGTTTCTAGCTAAAACATACACATAAATTATGTTGTATATATGCTTATATATAATGTACTATGTTTGAATGTTTGTGTTTTTGTGCAGGTTTTGTTTAAAAAGAGAAGAAATTTGAGAGCTTTATTAGAAGGGTCATCAAATGGTTATAAGTATGGTGAGAAAAGACTGAGTTGGGATGAGTTGAGGAAAGTTCCTTCAGGGCCAGACCCTTTGCATCATAATGGTGGCACTCCAAAGCCTGAGACACCTTAATGATCTTGTTGCTGTGCCTAGCTACTTTTTGTTAGCAATTTTGATAACATAACTATGTTGTTAGTTTAATTAGTACGATGAACTTTATAAGGTTAATATGTTATGTAGTCTTGTCGTGTTGAGTATTTTCAGTTTGTTTCTATTTTTCTTGATTGGTTATATTGTAGTTACAAGAGGAAGGAGTAAAATTTGTACTACGCAACATGGGCCACAGAAACGAAGTAATTAAGTTACTTACTTAAGTAGTAGAATATAAAAGTTAATTTTGTTTAGGATGTGTATGTTAATTTTTTCTTAATTACTATAAAAATCTAAGCGGAACAATGTTTTTATGATAACTAGAGTAGGGATGACAATTGTATCCATCTCAATCTTATACTCTCAATAATAAAGAGTGATAGATTAAAGTGAGTGTGACAAATAATAAAGTGCGATAGATTAAGGTGGGTGTGACAAGATGCATGCCACCAAATAAATATGATCATATTTTGAAAAGAGTTGTGAGACATATTAATTATTCTTAGGTGGAGAGGTATAATAATTTGTGAAGAGATGGTGTAATAAATGTACGGTAAGAGGTGGTGTAATAAATTAATAGTTCTTATAACTTAATTAAATAGTTTTTTTAAAAAACTAAAAATGAATGATGAATTTATATTCTAGATAAAGTGTAAAAATCTTTTTTAATAATTTGTATCATTGAATCGTAAAAGCATATTAACATGTTTTAATTCTTGTTCTATTTTAGATATAGAACGTCTATATTCCTTGAGTTCTATTCTTTCTTTAGGCAGCTTCATGTGATCAGAGTTATGTGCAGGAAATTTAGTCTGTTTCATATCCATCTTCATAAAAATTTATAGGACCGTCGGAATTTGTTGGATTAAAACTCCAAAAATTTATACTTATTCATGGTTGAATTTTTCTATGGTTTCTCATTCTGTAGTATACTTGTGAATGATCTTCGTAAAAATGTTCTTCAAAAAAATTTAAATGATGTGAAGTGGAAGTGAATTCATTTAAATTACTGACTAGACATTTCAATTCATGTTCTTTAAAATCTTTTTATATCATGTCTTGTAATGTTTCTAATATTTTTTTTTTTGAAAATAAGAAAATTTTAATTTCTTTAGAATGTCTTAAGTAAATATGTTATTTTTTCATCAAAACTTTAGATGAACACAAGTCTTGATAATTGTGTGGTGGAATTAATTTCAGAATAGTTAAATCTAAAATAATTTGAAAAATATCTTTGTGTTGTGAAATTAGAATTTTTATTTTCGAGTTCCATAATGTAAGTTTATTTTCTTTTGAGTCAAATATGTTTTTGTTTTATATTATTATTCATTCTTCCTATTGCTTGTTTCTCTTTAGGTATGAGTTCTTCACATTTATTAAACTTATTTATTTATGTTTATTCTTATTACTAGTAAATAGTCCTTATTTATCTAAGAATCTGACATTTTCATCCTTAACCTACTTCCACAGAACTTCTTCCAGAGACAACCTCTGCGTCATTGTTCCTTATCATCTAAGAACCTCATCCTAGTGGTACTATTTTTCCTTCTGGATTTTCCCTATCAGATTATTTCTTTAGACTAGAACATATTCGGCTCAAGCAGGATTTACGTCTTTTGATTGTGAGATAAACATGAATTAATACTAGTAATAAAAATAAACATTCATAAATAAGTTAAACTAATTGGTAAAAACTCATACCTTTTGAGAGCAATAGGAATCAGGAATAGGAAATTTAGTGTGGTAATTTGAGGCTAAGCATATTGAAAAGCATATAGTATTGATTTCATATTTTGATTGCGTATATTTACAAACATGATGAGAGCTTCCTTTTATAGGTGAAAAGGAAGTCTCTTAGAAAACAATACATTATTGTTCTCTCATTAGGAAAAGATAAAGTACTATTTGCTAACCTTATTTAAAGCCTTATTTGCTTTAATACAAACAAAATTTTTTACCTAACTTTTCCTAATGATAATGTACATGATAAAAAGTTGAAAGGGACAGGCCCCTTTCATAACCTTGTGAGTCAAGATTACCCTTACATATCTTAGAAGGGTCAAGTAACTATTCCCTTAATACTTGTCTTTTTCAACCTTTTTTTCGTCGACAATAATTTCTTTAATTTTACGTCATTAGTGACGTATCTTTTTTGCAATTTACACAATTAATGAATTAGCTTGTGAAGATTCTGATGATCCTAATCTTTTTCTCTAAGACGTACTTCTTCTCAAAGAATTTTTTTGATATATATATATATATATATATATATATATATATATATATATATATATATATATATATATTATGCGAGTGTTTGAAAGGGAAGGCAGAGTCAGTCACATTTTGGAGTCTGTCACATTTCCAAAATGACGTTTGTAGATTTGATATTAATAGGAAGCATAGTGACATGGTGTGATATAAATGGAAAGCAGTGAAACAGTTTCTTTTTTTGTTTTTTCAACTCCTAAATATTTTTTTTGTAAGCAAGCTTCATTGAAAAGAGAATAGAAATTCTCAAACCAGGTTACAAAAAGATCCGATAATGCAATTCGGAAAAGAAAAATTACACACCAAATGAAACCTAAGAGATATAAAACAAAGGATTTTTACAAAACTCGTAATAGTTGCAATTGGTATGTGTAATATTTCCTATTAAAGACCACCTCCAAACCATGGCTTTAATATTACCAACACTTCCATAATGTCCCAATCCTCTTCTTTAAAAATAATGGCATTCCTAAGAATCCATAAGCACCAAACAATGGCCAACCAAATACTTCCCTCTTTACCTTTTTTAACACCCTTACTCTTACAAAAGAAGCACCACTTAGTGAAACTCTCCAAAAAACTTCCCCCTTTAAAATCAACAAAATCAATCCAATCCGCCACTTCCTTCCAAATCAAACCGGTAACTCGACAAAACAACAAAGAATGTGACGAAGATTCGGGGACAATACTACAAAAAACGCAAGACACATCGCAATTATTATTAATAATACCTCGATGAAGAAGCAAGTCTCTTGTTGGTAGTCTCTCGATAAAACATCTCCATCCGAATGCTTTTATGTTTTGAGGAACTAAGATCTTCCAAACTTCAAAATCATTTAAAATTTAAACAAGTTTTTTTCTGTCATTTTCGCTACTTGTTCTAAGCAAATTGGATAAAAAGACGTTACAAATACATATAACTTGTTATAAGACTTGAGTAAGATTAGTTTGATTTCTTAAGCCGTGTCATCAATTGTGTAATAAACTTTTTTTTGACATTTTATTTTAAAATTCAATTACAGTTGGTTATGAGCTTATTATTATTTTTAGTAGTTAGTAGTTAGGTTGAGTTTGTTAGATGAATTGTGTATAAAGTTATGATGTAACTGCCTTTTTGTTTGTGAGATGAATGAATGAATGTATGTGTAGTTCTCTATATTTTCATGGTGTCTATCATATTATAATATGGTATCATAAGTCTGTTCGATCCAACTATTTTTTTCTTATTTCTTGAAGCTATCTTTCATCATCTTTCTCGAGCTTTCTTCTGTCAATGCCTCCTTGCGCCGCTCCTATTGATCCACAATTGGATCAAAGTATACATTATTTTGTTCATTTAAGGTCAAGGTTATTCTCGTTCTTAATAACTTCAATTATCATTTATGGATGTGGTCAATTAATGCGTCATGTTGTTGGTGCCAAGATAATAATGGAATTCAGTGATGGAACAAATACAATATGTTAATTCATTTCTGGATAATCAACCTTGTCTCTGAATCTATTGCATAATCAAATGTGTTTATGGAAAATTCACTTGATGTATGAAATGATTTGAAGGGACATTTTTCTCAAGGTAGTCTCTTTCGTGTTTCTAAATTAAAACAATAAATTTATGTTTTTAGGCAAGATTCCAAATCTATAACATATTTCTTTTCTGGATTGAAACTTTTTTGGGAAAATTTGAAAATCTATAAGAAAAGCAAAAAATCAATCATAATATGTTGTATGTTATTTTATTTCTTTCAGGTTTAATGATAATTTTGCAGTGGTCAAATCTTAAATTCTACTCATGGATCCCTCGCCAACTATGAACAAATATTTTCTTTGGTTCTGCTGCATGAGAGGCAGGGTAGTTTTTCCCCATTTGATGATTCCCAGGCTTTGTTAAATAATGTAGGATTCAAGAAACCTAATTCTAAATTTGCAATTTTTAAGTTAAAACATCAAAGTCCAATGTATATACTCATTACGATAGAACTTTTCATACCATTGGCTTCCATTTTATTTACATTTATCGAGACAAATATTGTATGTATAATATAGAAAAAATCATTGGAACATTGTGAGGGCTAAAACAAACTGCCACTATTGTTTGGTGGAAAAGAAATGTATTCTTGTAACGAAGTATGTTAACATAATTTTATTTATATCCTTCAAAAACCAAGAAGAAACATTTATTAGAAGGCATTTTCACTATAATTCTCCACATTAACTTTAAATCAGTGGTGATTCTTAAAATTTACCCATCAACTACTATGTTGCTCTATGATAAAGCATGTGCTATCACTTAATTGTGACAAGTTAAAATTTATATGGACGATGATGGCATACAAACATTGAATGATGTCTTGTATATTCGAGAATTGAGCAAGAATTTGATATCTCTAGGCACTCTAAAACCAAATGGGCTTTCCTACGAGTCCAATAGATATAAGAATATTATGAAGGTCATCTAAAGTGCCTTGAAAATAATGAGAGAAAAGAGTACTATATGTGACATATACAATTTATTGGGAAGTATTGTTATATGTGATATTGCACTAATTTAATCAGATAATGATGCCACCATACTCCAGAACATGCATTTAGGTAATCTTACTGAGTGTGGGATGATGAAAATTCATAAGAAGAAACTATTGAAAGGTGTTTACGTTTGCAAGATGAGTATGTATAGGCATTTTAAACTTGGCAAACAATAAAGTGTTAATCTTAAGACTAACAAACAGACAATAGAGAGAATTTTAGACTATGTGTATTCTGATGTGCTAGTGGTTACCAAAGACGCCTCTATGGGTGGTTTTGTGTATTTTGTGACTTTCACTGATGATTTTACTTGTAAGGTTTGGATGAAGTTATTGAAGCATAAATTTGGATTTCATACCAGATTCAAGTTGTGGGAGGTGGAGAAAGAGTATAAAACGAATAGAAAAAACAAGTATTTATGGTCAAATAATGGGACAAAGTACTCTAATTCAAACTTTCAGAAATTTTGTGCAAAACATGTTATTTTGAGATAATTTTTAGTTCGGAAGACATCACAACAAAATGGTACGGCAAAAAGAATGAACAAGTCTCTAAATTAAATGTCAAGATATGTTCGTTGAACGATGGAGTCACACAGGGTTTTTGGGCAGAGGCTATTAATATGGTGTGTAATCTCATCAATAGGTCACTGCATGCTTAATTGGATGGAAAAGTTGCAAAAGAGGTATAGACAAGTAACCTCCATTGATCTTGATAATTTAAGGATTTTTGGATGTCTAGCATATATGTATATATCCAATAAATTTCGTACCAAACTTGTTTCATACTTTAAGAAGCGATTCTTCGTTCGTTAAACAAAATATGTGAAAGGGTTCAAGTTGTTGGATTCGGTTTTCAAAAACATGGTTTTTAGTAGAGGTGTCATATTTGATGAGCATTTAATGTTGAAAGAATAAGTTGATTCAGATGGATATTTATCCATTACAAGGTAGTACCTAAACCACATCTCGAACCACACTTGATGCTAAAATTTATCATGGTCTTGAAAATTAAAGAGGAATATGAATATTATGTCGGGCTTAATATAAAACGACATCATATTAAGCTTCCATAAAGATATGGATATGAAGGTTAAGTATTTTGTGCATTTCTTACTAGTTTTGAAGATATATCCATTCTTCAAGAGGTTATATCTAGCTAGGAGGTAGTTAAGTTAATGGATGCTAAAATGGATGAGATGAAGGCCTTTAAGAGAAAGCAAACATGGAAGCTTGTTCACTTTCTAAAGGAGAAAAGGCCATGGTTTCAAGTGGTTGTAAAAGAGAAAATCAATAGTAACGAAAAAAGAAGGGAAAAACTAAAGGCTCGTCTTGTAGCAAAGGGGTGCTCACAAGAATAAGGGATTGACTATGACAAGATATTTTCCTTGGTCATTAGACATACTTCTATCAGGGTAGTGTTAACTTTGCCGGCCGGCCAAGACATACACTTAAAGTAGATGGATGTGAAGACAACATTTCTTCATGGTAATCTAGATGAGCAAATTTATATGGAGCATCCAGAGGTTTTCAATGATATTGGGAAAGGCATGATAATTTATAGTTAAAAAGTATTTCTAAGGTTTAAAGCAATTTCCAAAGTTGTGGTATAGGTGCTTTAATTCATATATGTTTCGCATTGTCATAGTAGATGTGACTATGACTATTGTGTATATGTTATGGGCCTTGATGACAGTTCTTTTTATTTTCATGTTACTATACATGGATGATATATTTATTGTTGTTATTATTATTTACATGATGTAAATGAATTGAAAATCTTGTTGTGTAAGGAGTTTGACATGAAGGATTTAGGTGTTTCTAAGAAGATTCTTTGGATGGAAATGCTTGAGGATAAGAGGGCTAGAAAGTTACCGCTCTCTAAAAAACTATGTTAAAACTTTTTTAGATAAAATTTGATAGGAATTGTTATACAATTGTGAGTACTCTGTTGATGAATCATTTTAAGTTCTCATTGCATCATTGTCCAAAGATTGATGCAGAAATTGAGTATATATCAAAAGTTCCTTATATAAGTGTTGCTGGATTTTTTTTACGTATGTTGTGGTTTGCACTAGTTCAGATTTGGAACAAGTTGTAATTCATGTTTTCAATTTTATGTTTCATAAGATTAGATATTTGTTTTCATTTAGAAAATATTACTTAAAAAGGTTCATACATGAGAAACTACAACTGATATATTGACCAAGTCTGTCAATGGGGACAAGTTCAAACACTACTTAGACACGTTAAATGTTTTTAAGTGTTAAACAAGTATTGTACCTCCCAATTTTTGAGATGTAGATGTCATGCTCATAATCTCCATAGGAGTTTGATAGTTACTATTTACCATGGCGGAGATTGTTGATTATGACTCATAGTAACATAAGATGGTATGTATTCTGGGCCGACCATATTTCTGCCGGACCGACCTGTTTCCAAAATCTTTTCCTTATCACAAGACTATCATGTGTAACACCCATTTCTACAACCCCAAAATATAACATATAGTCAGAGTAAATTAGCATGCATACATAAAAACGGTGTCACACCGACGTTCCCAAAATCTAAAAGCTTTCAAGAACCAACAAAACATATTTCAGTCAACAGATACACCTGGTCATAAACACATAACACATATGAAACCTTGCGTTTCTCAATGCATACAACAACGGAAATAACATTACTCATGTATTAGCAAAATGATCATATCTCATACTATAATCATGTCTCAAAATATTCATCATGATTGCCACCAAACACCAAATCCAGAATATTAGGCACTAAGGCCACTCAGCAACCATTAACATCTCATAAATACATAATTCATAAGAAAATATCACAATACATCTTGATAATAAAACATGAGTTAGACACCAAAAACCCTCAAGTGTTACATGACCAGTGCATCGACTCACTACCTATTCAAATAGAAAAGACCAAACTAGGCTTCTCCGCTATCCTCGTGCAAAGCACCACTATCTTCAGTACCTGAGTGATGTTGCATAGAACATCATTCCAACAGAAGGGTGAGAATTCACATCATCCTATAAATATGTAAAAATAAGAAATGCATAGCATACATATATAAGAATTCAACACACCTTGCATAATCATATAAATAGCATTTCTCAAATCTATTTCACATATTCAATTATACAACAAAGCTCCAAGGGTTAATCACCAAAAGAATCCAAGCACAATTATCACAAATTCACATCTCACATATCATCCACAAACATAATGTATGTGACCTGACGACAACAAATGCAACTCATGCATGTGGTTCCAACTTTGTTATCCTTTTCGGACATACCGGGTCCAACTCCCATACAGATAACCTGCAAAAAACATATTCTCTAAGCTTTCAAGCCCCCTTTCTGAGCTTGGGACAAGTCACTAGTCACAAAACTAGCACCCATTGCCTCTTGACATAAATGATGCATGTGTAACTCAACAACACCATATGAAAATTAAGACCATATCTCAATCTTAATAATATACGCATACCACAATAATCCATCTCATATGAATTATCCACCAAAAGTTGTATACCATGCATCAAGTAATCATTCCAATCAAATAGCTTTCAAATCACACATACGCATTGTAACACAGTGGGATAACTGACTTTTTAGAAATGTGCGGATAGCAAGAGTCGCCACCGACTTTTATTTTATCCAATATTTAGGAAAGGCATAAAAGAACAAGAAAGACCTTTTGACAGATTTTGGGTTCGGGGGGTTAGTTATACAAAGGGAAGGTTTTAAGCACTCTTTGTATCCATGGTTATCCATGGGCTCTTATATGCTT
Source organism: Vicia villosa (assembly GCF_029867415.1). Taxonomy (NCBI): domain Eukaryota; kingdom Viridiplantae; phylum Streptophyta; class Magnoliopsida; order Fabales; family Fabaceae; genus Vicia; species Vicia villosa. Next base: position 72,862,266 of record NC_081183.1, read on the forward strand.
AGCTCACTTTTGTTTGAATGCTTATTGATTGTTTGATGGAAAACAGTTTTGAAATTTGATTTGAAAATAGAAGAATTGAAGATGAACACTAGGTCACATAGGTCTCTGAAGAGTTTCACCGGGAATAATGTCCTTCAAATACCAGAAGAAAGTTTTTGAAAATATATGAGAAGTTTTGAAAACACGTTGTTTGAAAATGAAAGGTGTTTGAGCAAGCAATTAGGAGTTACATACTCTCAATTTATAAGATCTTTCCTATGCGTTTAATACTTTTCTTAAATGATGGTATGATTAAAAAAAGTAATAAGAGGGGAAACCCTAGAGGTACAAGTGTGCGAAGTGTGTTGTATTCAGATATTTATATCTGGAGTTATTAAATGTGATTCAATTATTATCTTATCACCTAATTACTAACAATTAAATATGTACAGAAAATTAAATCCTACGCTATTACAATTTATTTATGGAACTAAGAATAAAGCAGTAAATTGCAATTGAAATTGAAATTGGAAGTTAGATGATAAAGGAAAAATAAGTTTAGAAAAAATAAGATAAAAATCCTAAGTCTAAATTGATTTTAACCTAATTCATTTTTTTTTTGTGTTTTTGATAACTTTAATTAAATTAAAAGCCTAATTAACCTAATTAAAAGTATAAATGATAGAAATAAAATCTAAACCTAAATAAACAAGTCTAAATTATGTCTAAAATAGTTTTCAATTAATTTTAAACTAAACTAATTTTTTTTTGTGATTTTTGGAATCGTTTTTAAGGTAATTAATAAGCTAATTAAACCTAATAAGAAAAATATTCCTTTTTATGTTAAAAATTAGATTATAAAAATATAAACCTAAATCTAAAAGGAAAATATTTTTTTGGAGTTTTTTGATTGGTTTAAAATAATTAAAAAACAATATTTACATAATTACTAATTAATTAAGCAAAATAAATTAATTATGAATAAAAATAAAATATTTTTATGCTAAAAATTAAAATAATATTTTATCAATTTAAAACTAAAAATAAAATATTTTTTGGATTTTTTTAGGTATTTTTAATTAATTTTATAAAGAAAATAGATTAAATAAGAAAATATAAAGAAAATAAAAGGAATTGGATTCTATGTGGTGGGACCGCACGCTGGTGCGCTGGATCATGGATTAAAAATGATATGATGGCTATGATTGGAAGGAACATGGTGTGCATCACATGGGATGATGTGCTGGATTTGTTAGAATAATTAAATTCTGACTGGGCCCACATGGAATTGACTGGCCAATGGGAGCGAAGGAATCTGCCACGCAGCATGGTCAATTTTTCAACTCTACTATTCATCTTCTTCATATTACCTGCGGAAATGGATATGGAATCTGCTGCGGATTTACCTGCGGATTGTTCCTTCAAATTTTCAAGCTCTTGAACGACCTACAAAATGAAGATGAAAAAAAACAAGGGCCACCCAGATCACCTAATTTGACCTTTCTGAACATGATAGCGGTGTTATTTTTTCCATTTGAGCAACGTAGCTATGAGTTTGGAGCTTGGCCATGGTTATGTTCCTACATGGTGTTTTAACATGGTTCTCTTGGTTCTGGCCATTAAAGCTTCATGCTAACGTTCAAACTTACTTTAAATAACTTCAAGAACATGTTAGCATCAATATATTTCATTAAAACATAAACATAATAAAAATATGAGAAATTGAAAATATGCATAAATATGGAGTTTTTAATTCATGAACTCCAAACACTACTACATGTTACAAGCTACATGATTCTTACTCTATGATATCCCAAGAGTGGAATAGAGTGATTGGAATTGATGGAAAGTGGCTATTTGAATGAGCCTTGATTTTTACAAGTTTCTTGAATTTTTTGGTTATGGATGATATACTTAAGCTATGGCTTTTTGTTCTTGTTCTTTGTTTGTTTGTGGCTCCCCCTTGAATGACGAAAATGAAGCTTTATTTATAGGCAATAAGATTTGATCTTGAAGCTTTGCAAGTTGGAATTGCCATGATTGATTTTGTGGAAAAAATATGGAATATTCCCATTATGCTAGGTTAAAAGCTTAACCATGGTTTAAGCACTCAAGTATTATTCTCTCCAATCTTGCAATCTTATCTTAGATGCTTTGAATAGGTCATTGCTTGCATCACATGAGCATCTTGGATAATACCTTTGAATTATCTCACTTAATTGAATTTTAAATGAATAAAATTCAACAAAAATGAAATAAAATGTCATGAACCATGGATAGGTTCTGAATGCCCTTAGCCATATGAGAATCAAGATTGAATCACAAAAGAATTGGCCTTTTTCAAAAAAGAATCAAGTTTTGGTCATTACTTGTTTCATGCATTTTTCCAAAAAAAGGTCAACTTCATCAAGGCATATCTCTCTCAATTTTGATCCTATGAAGGTTTTCTTGTACTTTTTGGAAAGCCCAAGATGTCCTCTACAAGCCACTTTGAAAGATTTTTTGCATTTGGAGAAGTTATCTTGATGATATGGGCTTTGACAAAAAACTGCTTTTTATTGACTTTCAAAATGACCTGTAATGTTTTGGCTCATATCTCTTAGGCGGAAGCATTTCTTGACCTTGGGCCCAACATAAAAGTTTTAGAGAATTGAATTTCCTTGAGATTGAGCTGTTTTTGGAATTTTTCTGATAAATCAGGAGAGAGTTATGGCTGGTCAAAGTTCAGTTGACTTTTAGGTCAAAAACCCTAATTTTACAATTTTGAGTTTTGTTGATTTATGAACTTTTCTTGATGAATCATGATCAATACTTGATCAAATGATGAATTATACTTCAAAATGAGGATGTTGACCAAAAATCAAGAATTTTGGCTGTACTTTGACCACAGTTGACTTTTAGGTCAAACTAGTCGACTGTTGACTATCTGAGCAATTGACTGAGTGATCTTGGGAATTGAAGCTTGCATTTTGTCACAGGGATATTTTGAAACATCATAAGTAACATGAAACCCCTTGGAGGCCTTGATTCATTAATTTTCTCTAGAGAATGCAAAACCCTAATTCAAGAAGTCCTTGCTTAGGAGAGTGTGCATTCACCCAAGTCCTTGAGCTTTTGGTTTTCAAGTGAGCTTGAGTATAAAATATGGTGGGAAAATTTTGGGGTATGACAGCTGCCCCTGTTCAATATTTTTAAACCTGGAGATGTAGAGTGGTTTGTATGCCAATCGGTATCTGAAGGTGGAAAATGATTGAACACTATAATGCCCAAAAATTTGCGCTTGTTGATGTTCGAACTTGTGTCAGTGATGGGCTTAGAGATGCCATCAACAAAAAATATGAAGTGGGATTAAAGATGCCACCTAACTTGTTAGATTGATTTGAATGTCGATCGTCTCAGTACCTTTTGTAGTAACTGATTTAGATCTTAAGAAAGTGATCGTCTCTACTGTTGTGAGGATATATTTAGATCTTGGACCGTCGATCGTGTCAGTACCGTGTATAGTAACTGATTTAGATCTCAGAATGTCGATCGTCTCAGCACCTTGTGGGGTAACCATTTTAGATCTTGTAATGTCGATCGTCTCAGAACCTTGTGAGGTAACCAATTTAGATCTTGTAATGTCGATCGTCTCAGCACCTTGTGGGGTAACCAATTTAGATCTTGTAATGTCGATCGTCTCAGCACCTTGTGGGGTAACCAATTTAGATCTTGTAATGTCGATCGTCTCAGCACCTTGTGGGGTAACCAATTTAGATCTTGTAATGTCGATCCTCTCAGCACCTTGTGGGGTAACCAATTTAGATCTTGTAATGTCGACCGTCTTAGCACCTTGTGGGGTAACCAATTTAGATCTTGTAATGATCGTCTCCACCGTTTGTATTGATGAATTTAGATCTTGAATTGTTGATCGTCTCGGCACCTTGTGGAGTAACCAATTTAGATCTTAGAATGATCGTCTCCACCGTTTGTATTGATGAATTTAGATCTTGAATTGTTGATCGTGTCAGCACCGTTCGTAGTAACTGAAATAGATCTTTGAAAATCGGAGATATTGTTTATCTGTTTGTACCTGTATCCTGAAAAACTAAAGTTAACCTTTATGCAATGTCATGATGCATGTATTATGCGATGGGATTCTCAAGATAAATGAGAAACTTGTATGTATGAGTTTATCAAAAGACGCTATATGCGATGTAAGGCTATGTATATGATATATAATGTATGAACATGATTTATGCTATCTGGAATATCCTGATTGAGAAAATAAATCTCCGAATTATTGTGACTCTGATGCCTGATCTTGTTTTGAAGATATACCGCTGGGGATTTATAACTTCTGTTTGAGGATGAGAGCGATTTGAATGACTGATCTTTGATGTACCTTGATTTGGGATAAGAGAGATGAATATAATCTCCGATGTTCCATCTGACTCAACTCAATTGTGAGTGCCAACCTTTATGGTGATTATTCGAAGATACCTTCTTGAGGACTACTCTGTGGGGATATGCTCCTGTGAAGCAGGCGCTATGGGGAGGCGTGGATGCCTTGAACATTGCCCCCAGTGATCATAGTGACTGCCATTCCTGGGCTTGTGTTGATTGGAATACACCAATGAGTATTGATCGAAGTGTCGAACATGCCTTGCATAACTTTGCCCCAGCTAGTAGGGAACTTGAAGAGATTCGCCTCGCGAGGACCTTATGAGATGTATACTATGGGTGGCCTGCCCCTAGTAATCATAAACTGAGGATGATGCCCCTGACTGATCGAGAGGTAGCTTCAGACCCACTTGGGTGCATGCCCCTGATTGTTTGGCATTCTTGAGAGATTCTTGGAATCTTGACTTAATTGCCCCCAGATTGATGGGACAAAGCATGTCATTCCCCTTGTATACATTGCTTCTGGAGTGATCTTGTCTGTCGGGATAACTATTAGTCATTAGTCGTACCCTGTGCAGATTCTTCCTGTTGCTAACATTTGAAATTATGTAGCAGAATATGTTTAATAATGATTTCATAAGATGCAATGCATATGTCTGTCTTGAGTTTTTGAAAAACATTAAAACAGGAGATGTAAAAGCGTGATGTTTGTAAAAACGTGATATCCACTCAGCATTTATGGCAAACCTTAAGGAGTTAGGATACATTTTTGGTGACAGTACGCTTTCGAACTAACCATGCTTCAGTTAGGACTTTCAAGGGTTGTAACGTGGCTTGGTTCACGGTTTAAGAAACAAAGGATAATGGCCCAAAGTTTATTTGTACCCATCCCAATCTTTGTGATGTTCTTCGATCCTATGCTCAGTTAACTGTGCACTTGTGCTCCAAAAGCCTTTGAGATTGTAACACTGACGTTTGATGATAGTTTTGGTACCGGCAGTTTATTTGGACAGGCAGTCATCCTTTTTTGTAATATTTTCTTTTGTCGAGGATTTATAACAACCTCTTTTGGTTTTTAGACTTTATTATCCCTAACTTTTGCCTGAACTGTCTATTTTGAAATTACAGTCAGCGGGATGTTTTGATTTTTTGATAAGTCTCCTTCATAGATTTTGACTTAACATCTTTTCCTTTTTGGTGGACATTGACTGCATGACTTAATGGTTGCGGGGACCCACCATTATTTGTGAAAACAACGGCTAGTATAATTGAGTTAACTGAGTAGCTACCCTGCCCCAGGTTATGATTAAAGGGTTTCAATTTGCACGTGAAAGAAAACTCCTACACCTTAGGCTCAAAGGGGTTGACGAGGGATTGACATCCTTATATCTCCACTGTTTAGGAATTGAAACAATGCATGTACATCGTTAGCATAGTCTGTTCGAAAGCATATTGTATGAGGTTGCGGTATCATTTTCGTCATCCTCCCTCAAAAGGCATACAGCTTAGCCGGAGTCGGCTATCACAAAACATAAGCATAATTAAGACACAAATTAAAATGAGTGATAGCGAAATAATTTATTCAAGAAAAACATATGCAATGCACTAATGATAATTATTAAAACAAATAATGTCTATCATAAGTCGAATGTTTAGACAAAACAGAAAAGGAATTGCAAATGAAAAGTAAAACTACTGATCTGAAAGTCCATCCTTCTATCCATCCACAACATTAGCAATCTTGTTGTGATTAGGCATGGGAGCGGTGATCACGTTAGGAGTCTCAGGGGGGTCGAACTCAATTTCACCCGCGTCGATCATATCTTAGATCTTATTCTTCAGCAGCCAACAATTATCTGTGTCATGCCCCTGACTATTGGAATGATATGCGCACCTCGCATTGGGTTTATAGCTAGGAGAGGAGGTGTTAGGATTCTTAGGAGGATCCCTCAGGGTAATCTAATTTGCCCTCAGAAGATGTTGTAATGCTTGAGCCAGCGACATATTGATCTTTGTGAACTGACGCCTAAGCGTGTCTTGCTTGATTTGACGACCTTGTTGAGGCGCCGGTGTGGAGATCAGAATTGCCCTAACAGATTGATCATGGTTACTCCTTTTCTGCCCATACACAGCATTGGACTCTGACTTCCCATTGAAATACTTCTTTATAGCACCTAAGGATGTAGCCACTTGAATCTTACCACTTCGGATGCCATTTTCGACACGTTCTCCAATTAATATAAGTTCAGCGAATCCAGATGATGAAGTTCCCAGCAAATGACTATAGAAAGGACCATTCAGCGTGCTCGTAAATATATCAACTAATTCTCTGTCAGCCAATGAGGGTTGAACTCTGCCTGCCAGATCCCTCCATTTCTGAGCGTACTCTTTGAAGCTTTCTTTAAGCCCCATAGACATGCTTTGTAGTTGCATGCGGGTTGGCGCGAGGTCAGCATTGTATTGGTATTGCTTGTAGAAAGCAACAACCATATCTTCCCATGTATGAATGTTGGCACCGTCCAGTTGATAGTATCACTCAAGTTGAGATCCAGACAAGCTCTCTTGGAAGAAGTGGATCCACAGCTTCTTATCAGCAATATGAGGTTGAATCTTTCTCACATAGGATTTCAAATGCAGCTTGGGACAGGAAACTCCGTCATACTTGGCAAAGTTAGGAGTCTTGAACTTGGGAGGGATAACAACTCCAGAGATGAGTCTTAGCTCTTCAAAATCCAGCCCAGGTACCTTCTGAATTTCCATGGCTTTCATACGTTCTTCCAGCAACTTTTATTTGTCATCAGGATGTTCATCCTCATGGTAGTAGTCCTCTTCTTCTTAAAAGGGCTTGGCAGAATCATGGTTACTTCTTGCATCTGTCTTGATGCTAGCATCATCATTTTGATCATTGTTAGCTTTCTTGAGTGGTCCTCGGAACCTTCTTCCCATGTTAAGGACACCCACAGATCTTCTGGGCTTTTTCTCTTTCTTGGTCAAGAGGGTTTTCAGCTCGTCTTGCCCCTTTGACAAGTTCAGAATCAGAGCTTGGAACTGTGTTAAACCATATTCTAATTCAAAAGGTGCATCGGCCGCAGGATAGTCAATACATAAACCATTATAGTTCACATTAGAGACAGCCAACTGCGTCAAAGTTCTTAGTTCAACCATGGTTTTAACAAACACAGAAATATCAATTATGTCACATACAGGCAGAAACAAATAGAGAAAAGGAAAACGATTAAAATAAATTTATAAAAATATAAAAATACGAAATTTAAACTAATTAAGACAACTAAGAATTTTATGATTTTTTTTTGGAATTTTCTGAAACTATGAAAACAGAAAATAAATCGTAAAAAATAGAAAAATAACGAATTTGCGATTTTGAGGGTCAAATTCCTTTAGAAATTTATTCTAAAGGAGTACTGTTCGTCGATTTATTTCTGACTTTGTGGAAAAAATTCGGAACGATTCGAAACAGTAGCTTTCAGACTTACCTGATAGGCTGGAAAACTTATCATTGTACACCAACCGGAATTGCAACCCTGAAAATCAACAAACACAACACACAAAAAAAAATCCTAGCAACAACACTATGCCTAATATTAGTTAATAACAACAAGAATCCCCGGCAACGACGCCAATTTGATCCGATGTAGCACGCGGATAAAAAACGAGTTATTTTGTAAAACGGTAGTTTAGCGGTAACGACAACTCGAATATCGTTCTCACAAGGATTCTTATTCTTATTAACTAATTACAGTAACGATTAATGGGGGGGGGGTTTGGTTCAGATTTCGATTAAACAAAATAGTGAAAATAAGTGATTATCAAAATAAGCTGAAATGATTAATCTACTGTTTTGGCTTCCTAACTTATCATCGATCCAAATAATTTCCAACTCACAAGCGGATTCTATTCCCTTTTCGATTATAAAAACAATTATACAAGCGCAATTGAAATTATGTGATGTATGTTCCTAATTCCCGAATTAAGCAAACGGATTATATATAGCAATCGTGAATTAAGCAAACACGACAAACATACGCGGATTAAGCAAACGCGATTAAAGTATAGGAACATGCAACCATCGAAATAAATCAATCTAACCTTGGATAATATCGAATTAAGCAAACAACATATCAAAGATTAGAATTGAAAGGAAATAGATTAATTGGAAAATATAAGAACCTCAAAGTATCGGCGGAAACCGTTTACAGCAGATTAACCTCTAGGAATTAGTTCTTCATGATCAAACGTACAAGCTCTTTCAAAAATGTGAATGGTGATAATCAGTAACGCGGCTGCTACCCTAAGGGGAAATAGTACAACCCGTTTTACAAACCAACTGGGTCAAACATACGACCCAGGCCCAAAACTAATGACCCGAAACTTAAATAAACTAGTGCTGCAACTTCAACGAATTTCCTGGTCCTGCTACAGTCCGATTCTGACTTTGACTCCAACATAAGAATTGTAGCTCTTTCTCTTAGCTTTCCGACGATTATTAGAACGCCTCAATCGGACTCCTGGAACTCCAGATATGATCATTTCCGTGCAGACTGCTAATGCTGAAAATTAAATACGAAAATCAAATAACAATAAAAATAAATTAAAATATAAAAACATTATAAAATACAAAAATAAGACAAGCAAACCATGGAAATGTATAAGTACAAACGTAGAGGAATGTGCATCAAAATGCACTGATCAAATTCCCCCACACTTGAACTTTTGCACTCCGAGCAAAATGAAAAACAAAACAAAGAAAGCACAAATACATCAACAGTTACTCATCCTAGGCTACAAATCTTCTTTGGGTAAGTTTGCATCGACAGGTACTAATCTTGCACACTAAGGACATCGTAAGAACACTAACCACATATATGCAGACATAAGCCTCCTAAATACACAAACCAAATCAATTCATATTATTATACCATAGCCTAACTTACTCGTCCTTTTTGCGCTTTTTCATTCAGGCGTAATCACATTAAGCCCGTTATCTCCACACACTTATAGCAGGACGACCGATTAGTGACTCTGATCCTTTTTTGCACGGGGTTCCGGTACTTACGTGGCATAACCCTTTGCTTACTCAGATGTAGTTCCGGGGGATCGGACCGTAATCCTCCCTACCAAGTTCAGCACCAGAAACCGCTGAACCAACTAACAAAGAGTTTTGAAAACTTTTTTTTTGAAGATTACACAACCGTTGGGTTAAGTGACCGGGTGAGGGTCACCAAACTTAGAAGGTGTATTACCTTTTTCTTTTCTCTTTTTTTTTTCTTTTCGGAACATTCACTTATATTCATCGGCTTTCCTGCGTAAAGTGTGTGAGAGATGGTGCCGACTGCTGAAATAAACTACTCAAGAGCTGTCAGAGAATGAGAATTTAAGGCTAAAACATAATAAAAAAATTCAAATCGATTTCCATATGCAGGAGACTTACGGTGTTAGAACGATACCGATCTTGTGAATTTTTCCCAAGACTCCGCAAACTCGACTCTAATCAGTCTATAGCATAAAACTTTCAAAAAGATATTTTTTTTAAGAACTGAAAACAAAACAAAAACAAAAAAAAAATTGAAAGAAAACAAAACAAATAAATGATTCTCTCCCCCACACTTAAGACATACATTGTCCTCAATGAAAGAACATTAATATAAAATAAGAGTGAGAGAAAGGACAGAGCACACCCGAGGAATCAAGGAGGATAAGTGATCACATAAGCTGCCTTTCCCAAAGAGAGATCTTCTACATTATCTTCTTCCAAAGTGGGGCTCTCATGGAGTAGCTTTCGGTAATGCTCATCGTCCTTAAAAAGTGGTTTAGCTCATTCTCCTTTTATTCCAGGATCAAAGAATGTTCTTCTAAAAGTAAAAGTGTCAAATGGGCACGTGAAGGTGATCTCATCTTTCACAACATCAAGGAACCAAAGGTTATGGGGCTGCCTCACAACTTTTACTGCATCTTCAAGTGAGATCCTATGCACACACATGAACAAACTAATATCATAAGTGTCATCCAAGGTCCATCCAATTCCTTTCTTATGCTTCTTCAAAACCTGCAAAAACTTACTTTCTTGATCAAAATAAAGTTTAGAAGAAATTATAACCGGAAGTTTTTCATTCATCTCTAAATAAGCATATTTAATATTTTGAGGAATTTGTTTCAGCTCTCGGGAAGGTGGTTGTTCAATGGATGGTTTGTTCCGGGCAGCCAGGGTGTCCAGAGCTTCATCTACATGAACAACTTCATTTGCAACCTCATCTGTAGTAAAAATATCAACTTGCAAGGTAACCTCAATTTCAGCACAAACAGAGCAAATTTTAGTGTCAGTACAAACATCACAAGAGTAAACATCATCAAAACCAGACAATGATGGAAAATCATCTGCAAACAAATCAGTACAAGTATCATCAATAGTTTCAGAAAGCAACTCTATTTGAAAAACATAATGCTCTTCCAAGGATTGTTGGTTTGATCCTTGAGCTTGCTGCATGACATTCACCAAAGTGGCAAGCTGTCCAATTTGTGTTTGTAAAGTCTGAAGAGTAGAATCTATTTGTTGTTGATACTGAAGATTATTTGCAGCCATTTGTTTGACAATATCCTCTAGTGAAGGTTCGGAAGGTGCAGAGCACACAACCTGAAATTCATTCAGATGCTTATGCGGATCCTCACCTGCAAAACCATTAAACCTAGGCAACAAATGTGTTAAACCATATTCTAATTCAAAAGGTGCATCGGCCGCAGGATAGTCAATACATAAACCATTATAGTTCACATTAGAGACAGCCAACTGCGTCAAAGTTCTTAGTTCAACCATGGTTTTAACAAACACAGAAATATCAATTATGTCACATACAGGCAGAAACAAATAGAGAAAAGGAAAACGATTAAAATAAATTTATAAAAATATAAAAATACGAAATTTAAACTAATTAAGACAAATAAGAATTTTATGATTTTTTTTGGAATTTTCTGAAACTATGAAAACAGAAAATAAATCGTAAAAAATAGAAAAATAACGAATTTGCGATTTTGAGGGTCAAATTCCTTTAGAATTCTATTCTAAAGGAGTACTGTTCGTCGATTTATTTCTGACTTTGTGGAAAAAATTCGGAACGATTCGAAACAGTAGCTTTCAGACTTACCTGATAGGCTGGAAAACTTATCATTGTACACCAACCGGAATTGCAACCCTGAAAATCAACAAACACAACACACAAAAAAATCCTAGCAACAACACTATGCCTAATATTAGTTAATAACAACAAGAATCCCCGGCAACGGCGCCAATTTGATCCGATGTCGCACGCGGATCAAAAACGAGTTATTTTGTAAAACGGTAGTTTAGCGGTAACGACAACTCGAATATCGTTCTCACAAGGATTCTTATTCTTATTAACTAATTACAGTAACGATTAATGGGGGGGGTTGGTTCAGATTTCGATTAAACAAAATAGTGAAAATAAGTGATTATCAAAATAAGCTGAAATGATTAATCTACTGTTTTGGCTTCCTAACTTATCATCGATCCAAATAATTTCCAACTCACAAGCGGATTCTATTCCCTTTTCGATTATAAAAACAATTATACAAGCGCAATTGAAATTATGTGATGTATGTTCCTAATTCCCGAATTAAGCAAACGGATTATATATAGCAATCGTGAATTAAGCAAACACGACAAACATACGCGGATTAAGCAAACGCGATTAAAGTATAGGAACATGCAACCATCGAAATAAATCAATCTAACCTTGGATAATATCGAATTAAGCAAACAACATATCAAAGATTAGAATTGAAAGGAAATAGATTAATTGGAAAATATAAGAACCTCAAAGTATCGGCGGAAACCGTTTACAGCAGATTAACCTCTAGGAATTAGTTCTTCATGATCAAACGTACAAGCTCTTCCAAAAATGTGAATGGTGATAATCAGTAACGCGGCTGCTACAGGGGAAATAGTACAACCCGTTTTACAAACCAACTGGGTCAAACATACGACCCAGGCCCAAAACTAATGACCCGAAACTTAAATAAACTAGTGCTGCAACTTCAACGAATTTTCTGGTCCTGCTACAGTCCGATTCTGACTTTGACTCCAACATAAGAATTGTAGCTCTTTCTCTTAGCTTTCCGACGATTATTATAACGCCTCAATCGGACTCCTGGAACTCCAGATATGATCGTTTCTGTGCAGACTGCTAATGCTGAAAATTAAATACGAAAATCAAATAACAATAAAAATAAATTAAAATATAAAAACATTATAAAATACAAAAATAAGACAAGCAAACCATGGAAATGTATAAGTACAAACGTAGAGGAATGTGCATCAAAATGCACTGATCAATAGCACCTAAGGATGTAGCCACTTGAATCTTACCACTTCGGATGCCATTTTCGACACGTTCTCCAATTAATATAAGTTCAGCGAATCCAGATGATGAAGTTCCCAGCAAATGACTATAGAAAGGACCATTCAGCGTGCTCGTAAATATATCAACTAATTCTCTGTCAGCCAATGAGGGTTGAACTCTGCCTGCCAGATCCCTCCATTTCTGAGCGTACTCTTTGAAGCTTTCTTTAAGCCCCATAGACATGCTTTGTAGTTGCATGCGGGTTGGCGCGAGGTCAGCATTGTATTGGTATTGCTTGTAGAAAGCAACAACCATATCTTCCCATGTATGAATGTTGGCACCGTCCAGTTGATAGTATCACTCAAGTTGAGATCCAGACAAGCTCTCTTGGAAGAAGTGGATCCACAGCTTCTTATCAGCAATATGAGGTTGAATCTTTCTCACATAGGATTTCAAATGCAGCTTGGGACAGGAAAATCCGTCATACTTGGCAAAGTTAGGAGTCTTGAACTTGGGAGGGATAACAACTCCAGAGATGAGTCTTAGCTCTTCAAAATCCAGCCCAGGTACCTTCTGAATTTCCATGGCTTTCATACGTTCTTCCAGCAACTTTTATTTGTCATCAGGATGTTCATCCTCATGGTAGTAGTCCTCTTCTTCTTCAGAGGGCTTGGCAGAATCATGGTTACTTCTTGCATCTGTCTTGATGCTAGCGTCATCATTTTGATCATTGTTAGCTTTCTTGAGTGGTCCTCGGAACCTTCTTCCCATGTTAAGGACACCCACAGATCTTCTGGGCTTTTTCTCTTTCTTGGTCAAGAGGGTTTTCAGCTCGTCTTGCCCCTTTGACAAGTTCAGAATCAGAGCTTGGAACTGGGTATTCTGAGCCTGAAGGTCTTTGACTGATTGTTCGAGATCCATTTCTGCCTATGATAAACAGCGAGGGAAGATGAGAAACCTGTGGTACAAACCTGTGATGCAATTTTATGATATGCAAATGCAATGCTTTCAATGATCTTTAGGAAATTTAGTTTGCAATATTAGATTGTAGATTTGCTGAAGAGCTTTCATTTTTGGTCTTTGAACGTCCCTCTTTGAGAATCAAGCTCACCATATCCAATGGGTCATCGCCTCTGATTCGAGATACTTGTTTCTAGGTTTGAAAGTATATGGCTAGAGGAAAATAAGTCCCCTTGCCCCTTAATAGGTACTGAGTCTCTGAATTGGAATACATATGTCCAGAGGAAAATATATCCTCTTGCCCCTTAATGAGAATTGAGTCCTTGATAATGGCACCTGAAATTGTGCGCCCTACATCCTTAAGTTCTTTGAAAGGGTTAGTCAATATGCTATGTTATGATGTCATGATGTTATGATGTCATGATGTTATGATGTTATGAAGATGTAATACATTAGGAAAAGCGTAAGATAGTAAGGACAAACAAGTCCTACGATAAAACCTGCAAGGAAATCAAAAGGTTAGTAGCACACACAAGCAAGTCACACAAATGTCCTTAGGTTTAGAGGCTTGCATGAAGTCCATAGGTAAGTACCCTCCCCACTGAAGTTTAGTTGTTTCAACCTGTCCTATATACGCTATATGCGATGTAAGGCTATGTATATGATATATAATGTATGAACATGATTTATGCTATCTGGAATATCCTGATTGAGAAAATAAATCTCCGGATTATTGTGACTCTAATGCCTGATCTTGTTTTGAAGATATACCGTTGGGGATTTATGAATTTTGTTTGGGGATGAGAGCAATTTGAATGATTGATCTTTGATGTACCTTGATTGCGGATAAGAGAGATGAATATAATCTCCGATGTTCCATCTGACTCAACTCAATTGTGACTGCCAACCTTTATGGTGATTATTCGAAGATAGCTTCTTGAGGACTACTCTGTGGGGATATGCTCCTGTGAAGCACGCGCTGTGGGGAGGCGTGGATGCCTTGAACATTTCCCCCAGTGATCATAGTGACTGCCATTCCTGGGCTTGTGTTAATTGGAACACACCAATGAGTATTGATCGAAGTGTCGAACATGCCTTGCATAACTTTGCCCCAGCTAGTAGGGAACTGGAAGAGATTCTCCTCGCGAGGACCTTATGAGATGTATACTATGGGTGGCCTGCCCCTAATAATCATAAACTGATGATGATGCCCCTGGCTGATCGAGAGGTAGCTTCAGATCCACTTGGGTGCATGCCTCTGATTGTGTGGCATTCTTGAGAGATTCTTGGAATCTTGACTTTATTGCCCCCAGATTAATTGGACAAAGCATGTCATTCCCCTTGTATACATTGCTTCATGAGTGATCTTGTCTGTCGGGATAACTTTTAGTCATTAGTCGTACCCTGTGCAGATTCTTCCTGATGCTAACATTTGAAATTATGTAGCAGAATATTGTTGAATAGTATATTCAAGGCAAATATTTTTAAATCGTATCCACAGAGATTGGGTGATATTACCGCCGTTCTATAGTTACTATTATTTTAAGTTCGAAAGGTAACAAAGTTGTTTTGTTTTGAATCGCTATTTTTCTAATCAAGATAATTATAAGACAATAAACTAAAACTTGTTTCAATAATAAAAGAATGACAAGATTGGTTTTGGTTTCACTATTCCTATCTTCTATGTGACTTTAATAACTAAAGTATAACTTCAATAACAATGACAATGTTCTAGTATCCTCTCAACAATGTTTATGTCTAAACAAAGTTGTGAAAGTTAACATATTAATCTTTAGATGATCTCTCACTCTAACTATCAATATATTAATCTTGATTGTTTTATACAAATAGAAAAGTGGCAAATAAATCTATCTCTAGCATTTATTCACTACTTGATAAAATGTTGTAGACCAAGACTTGAAATATATTTCTCAATCATAAATCAAATCTAAATATAAAAGATAAAGCAACAACATTCATCCATTTCAATACTAATGAAGTTCATACAAAAGTGCTTGAGAAAATACATAGTTAACAAGAATAGTTACTACCTCCAATCTTGTCAAAAATAGGATTTAGCTACTCATCACCATGGTTGACAGCAAGAAGAATGAAGAAGAAGCTAAAAAAACATCAATCTCTCACAAAGGTACAAGCTTTTTTCTCCAAAACCCTAGCCTCAATGTTTGGTTCCCAATAGAATAGAATGAATGGCCTTGGTTCCTTTTCTTTTATCTAAATTAACCCCCCAAAATTCGTACTAACTGTCCACATTCAAAAAGATAAAAACCTAATGACAAGTGGCAGACCAGCTAAAGTAAAAGAGGAATTCTGTTTCGCAGTGTTTGCGGCGCCAAGGATGTTTGCGGCGCAAACACTTCAGTTTCTGCCACATCAGAATCCAGCCAAAAACCAAGACAGATGGGATTTTTGCAGGTTGCGGCGCCAAGGATGTTTGCGTGGCAAACTGGCCTCATCAGCTCTTCTTGTACTAGTCCAAGTCTTCAAGTGATTCCCCTTTGCTTCCATGAGCTTCAAACCTAATCAAAGCACTACAAAACTAACAAACATGTGAAATAATAATTCAAATGAACTAAAACTAACAAAATTGCAAAGTTATTAAATTGTATGAATAAAAGTGTGATTATTGAGTAAAAAGTGGTTAAAGGGACCAAAAACAATACATGAAAATTAGTACTATTTGGTCCCTAACAACTCTCCCCAACTTACCATTTTGTTTGTCCCTAAACAAAAATTCACAAGAGTAGCAAGAGCAACGCACAAGAGAATGATGACAAGGTAATCGAACAATTACATGGCTCAAAAGTATAAGTCCTTTCAAAGTACACTCACCACAATGCTAAAACAAAGCATGAGAAAGAATGATGGCAAAGTGCAAATTATTATCAAGAATTCCAAAAGATACATGTCAAGATTGAATCAAACCTACACACACATCATAGTAATGATGAATACAAGAGGGTTCACTTTCACTCATCCAGGCATTTAAATCAACAACAACTCAAATCATGCTTTCACCACAACAAGTTCAAAATTATGTGCAAAGTGAGAATCAAGAGGGCTTTCATAGGTTGTAATGTGGCTTGGGTTACAAAGAAAGGGTTTTATTAAAGGTAAATTAAACAAAAAATGCCTATCCTAAGGGAGCATTCCTATCAATTCACTTAACCACAACACTTGCTTGAATCCCCTTTTCTTTCTTTTCTTTTTCTTTTTCCCTTTTTTTTTTCATTATTTTTCAACAACACAAAACGGGAACGATTTTTCTCTTTCTTGCCCCAAAATTTCAAAATGTGTTGTTCTTTTCTTATTACCACAAAACTCACAAGTACCACTTTTCATTTGTTTCAATCAACTCTCCCCAACTTTAGGATTCAAATCATAATAGATACAACAATGCTCCCTACATAGACATAGGCACAAGGAAAAATTGCAACCATTGCGGTTGAAGGTTTTAATGAAAGAACAAAAAAAAATTTGGATTCACATACAAAATATTTTCAATAATCACATGAATCCTAGTAAGCTCAAAGGGGTTGACTAAGAATCACTCCTCACAAGGTTAATTGATTTAACTTTTTGGTCAAGTGGTTTTTCTCAAATTCAAACAATGCCTCTATCACTTTCACACTTTTCACAAACAAGAAATATGCATGGTTTAACATGATAAAAATGAGTTGAAATAAATTCCGGTATCCCGTATTTAGTGCACAATGGAAGGTTTCCTCACTTGGCTAAGTTCTAAACTTTGATTCAAAAATGACATGTGACTCGAGGAATTTATGCTAAGTAATTTGCACACACCATCAACTAACCATGTTAAGTCTAGAAAGCGATAAAGTGTACCTTAATTTTCCTCGATACCGATTCTCATCATTGCCACTCGAAGTGTTCACCAAATCAACTCTTGTCCGTGCCCAATGGTTCCTCAAGATTCCTTTGCAAAAGAACAATTAAACAAAACACTTTGAAAAAGTTGGGTTAATCACTTTCCACCCAAACACACAATTAAACTACAATAATAAAAATGCAATTTTTAAAAGGTTCAAATGGTGAAACGAGAGCCACCATAAAGTACACAAATTAAAAACCGAAAAGTGCAACCGTAAATAAATAGAAATAAAACAGAATTCAAACTAAATTAAAATAAAAATAAAAATACAAAAGTGTTGCAACACTACTTCAATCCTCTTCTTCATCACCGCCACCAACTGTCCTGATCACATCTTCCATTGTGTCATCTTCATTTCCGGTACCACTTCCTCCTGCACCCCCCATGAAAGCTGGCCTGCCCACAGGCCAATTTGCATAGGCATCATACTCTGCTTCCAAAGAGGTGCGCTGAAACTGTTGAGATAAAGTTTGCACCAAGAATCAGTTGGATCTTTGAGTCGCCTCAAAATTCTCTGCACAATAGGTAGCAAAGGCCATGTGGTCAAAAACAGGTGCACGACCACCTCTAGACCTCGAAGTGGATGCTCCTCCTCTTTCAGCTTTCTTTGGTGCGCCTTCACAAAATTACCTGCTAATAAAAGCTTCGTTAATAACACTTGTGATTTTGAAATGTACCTCACTCGGGATGGCCACCCTCGCCTCGAAACACATCCCCATGATTAAGCCGGGGTAGATAAGGACACCGGCTTTGCCTCCATGCCTTGTCCCCATAACCGAGACCCTCCTCATTTCCTCGGATATTATGCTGGCTAAATCAATCGGTACTCCGTACAAAATGCAAAACAACATGTATCCCACTTCGAGTGAAATGTGTGTTGTGTGAGTTCTTGGCCGGATGTTATGCAATACCACCAATAGCAAGGCCTTGACCTCCACTTTAAAATCTTCTCTTTTCCATCCTTTTGGTGCTCCCGAGTCATTCAACTCATAGGTCTTTCCTTCAAGGCATAAGGACTCACTGACGACTTCGATGTTCCAATCATTAGTGAGATACCTTCTGTGGTACTCACTTCTTACTCCATCGGGTAGCTCTAACGGGGATCCCAGGTATTCATTTATAGCACTCCTCTTAAAAGAGATGGTTCTCCCCCTCACCATTGTCTTGTACGAAAATTCTGTCCCTTCTTCAACCGGCATGGCATTCGCATAGAGTTCGCGAACAATGTCATAATTAATCTCAGCTACCGGTTCACAAATCTTCCCCCATTTGAGTTTATTCAATGTCTGAAGTAAATCTCGCATCGGACCATTCGGTTTGAACCGGATGAACCTTTCAGCCTGGACGGTTCGGTTGCATAAGTAGGTGTATCGCTCCTCTTGTTCCTCGCCAAGGAACCTTGGTACAGAGTGGGAAGGATTGGTGCTTCTGGTTTTTGTGCGCTTTGACATCTGCAACCAATCAATCAACCAAACCACAACAACCAAACTGTTAGAAATAAAAACAAGAATTTATAAAACACCCAGTTTGCGGCGCCATCATTGTTTGCGGCGCAAAGGTGTGGGTTCAAACCCAGTTCGCGACGCAAAGGTGTGTTTGCGGCGCAAACCATGCGATACCCAGCAGCCATGGCTCAGAATGGAAGGGTTGCTTGCAATAAGAACAACCCAATCACACAATTGCAAAATCAACCCATTAAACAGTAAGATTAACACATGCAAGTTCGAATTTTTGAAAATTAAGATTGAATCTACTATGTTAATTAAGGAACCCTAACCTAGAATGATATTACAAAAAGTTTCAAGAATCATGAACATAGCAAATGCATACCATGAATTCGAGTTGCAGAAATTGAAGAGGGGATGTGTGTGATAGTGTTGGTGAACTTAGGGTTTGAAGGTGGAGGGTGGAAGTTTTGTGAGAGAGAGTTTGAAAGGTGTGTGCAAGAGTGACTCAAATAAAGTGAATTAGTAATTAAGTAAAAAAAATAAAAAGCAAGAAATTTTCTGTCTCGCAGGGTTTGCGGCGCAATCCCTTGTTTGCGGCGCAAACAGGAGAAAATTTCTTTGTAAAAAAGGCCAACTCTCTGTTTGTGCCCTGTTTGCAGGGCAACCTTTGTTTGCGGCGCAATAGCTGAATGAAAAAAAATTTCAAAGTCTGTTTGCGGCGCAAACTCTTGTTTGCGGGGCAAACTTGAAAAGTTTTCTTTGTAAAAAAGGCTTATTCATTGTTTTTGCTCTGTTTGCGGGGCAAACATTGTTTGCGGGGCAAACAGACTTAAATTCTCAAAAAAAAAAGCCAATTTTCACAATAACCTTCACTTTCTAGAGAGAATACAAACACCTAACAACTACAAGACAAAAAATCTATGAAAACAACACAATCTACTTACGACGTTGGGTTGTCTACCAACAAGCACTTTGTTTAACGTCGTTAAAGCTCGACGGTTCAATGATCTCTCACGGATCATTAAGTAACAGAGCACATGCTTCGCGCACCACTTCCCCGCCATGATAAAGCTTGAGTCTTTGACCATTAACTGTCCAACTTTCCTTAGACTTGGGATCCTCAATCACAATGGCTCCATAGTCCCTCACTTCCTTCACCACAAATGGTCCAGACCATTTTGATTTAAGTTTACTAGGAAACAACCGAAGCCGCGAATTGAATAGCAACACCATCTGCCCCTCATGAAAACTTTTGCATCAGACCTTTTTATCATGATAAGCTTTGGCTTTGTCTTTGTAGAGCTTATTGGAGTGATACGCCTGGTCCCTTAACTCTTCCAATTCCTGGAGTTGGTCTTTTCTTTTGTGGCCGGCCAGAGCGGAATCAAAGTTCAGAAATTTAAGAGCCCAAAGTGCTCTATGTTCCAACTCTACTGGAAGATGACAAGTTTTTCCGTAGACCATCTAAAAAGGGGTTAGTCCAATAGGAGCTTTGTAGGCAGTACGGTATGCCCACAAATCTTCATCTAGTTTCAATGACCACTCTTTTCTAGAGCTCGAGACCGTTTTCTCAAGAATTCTCTTTACCTCTCTATTTGATACTTCCGTTTGACCGTTTGCTTGTGGGTGGTAGGGGCTGGTCACCTTATGTTTTACACCATAATGTTCTAAAACTTTTTCCAGAGGTGTATTACAAAAGTGTGAACCCCCATCACTTATCAATACCCTTGGCACACCAAAACGTGAGAAGATATTTTTCTTTAAGAATTTGATCACAGTTTTGGAATCGGCCTTAGGTGTCGCAAGTGCTTCCACCCACTTAGATACATAGTCAACGGCAACCAGAATGTATTCATTAGCGAAAGAGGGAGGAAACGGACCAACAAAATCAATACCCCAACAATCAAAAACTTTAACTTCTAACATGTTCGTCAAGGGCATTTCATCTCGTTTGCCTATTCCTCCACTCCTTTGACATTTGTCATAACTTTTTGCATGCTCATGAGCATCTTTGAATAGAGTAGGCCAAAAGAACCCTGATTGGAGTACTTTGGTGGCTGTTCTCCATCCACTATAGTGGCCTCCATACGGAGAGTTGTGACAATGCCAAAGAATATCTTTCGCTTCTTCATTGGTGACACATCTTCTCAAGATGTTGTCAACACCTTCTTTGAATAGATATGGGTCATCCCATACATAGTGTTTGGCATCCGCTAAAAATTTCTTTCTTTGATTGCTAGTGAGGTCCTCCGGGATCAACCCGGTTGCCTTATAATTTACAAAATCGGCAAACCAAGGCCTCACGTGAATCGCAAAAAGTTTTTCATCGGGAAATTCTTCTCTTACTTCTATCTCATTCTTTGTAATCTCCATGTTTACCAATCGAGATAAATGATCCGCCACCAAGTTTTGGGATCCCTTTTTGTCTCGGATTTCCAAATCAAACTCTTGTAAAAGTAAAATCCAACGGATTAACCTTTGTTTGGAATCCGGCTTGGTGAGCAAATATTTTATCACGGAATGATCAGTGTAGACTACAACTTTAGAACCGATCAGATAAGCTCTAAATTTCTCCAATGCATACACTATGGCTAGTAGCTCTTTTTCAGTTGTTGCATAGTTAATTTGAGCTTCATTCAAAACTTTACTAGCATAGTGAATTGCATGGAAAACTTTTGATCTTCTTTGATCTAATACCGCACCAACCGCATAATCGCTTGCATCACACATGAGTTCAAAATCCATTTTCCAATTTGGAGCAACGATTATGGGTGCGGTAACTAATTTGTCTTTCAGCTCAAGGAATGCTTTTAGACAAGACGCTTTTAGACAAGACTCGTCAAAATTAAAATGCGTACCTTTGTTGAGTAAATTACTCAATGGCTTTGCAATCTTCGAAAAATCCTTGATGAATCTCCTATAGAAACCGGCATGTCCAAGAAAGCTCCTTATTCCCTTGATGTTGGTTGGTGGTGGCAGCTTCTCTATGATTTCCACTTTGGCTTTGTCAACTTCAAGTCCTTTGGAAGAAATTTTGTGTCCAAGAACCACTCCTTCGGTGACCATAAAATTGCATTTTTCCCAATTTAGCACAAGGTTGGTCTTCACACATCTCTCCAACACCACTTCAAGATTCTTTAAGCATAGGTCAAAAGATGATCCATACACCGAAAAATCGTCCATGAACACCTCAATACACTCTTCAATCAAATCCGCAAAGTTGGCTTGCATGCATCTTTGGAATGTAGCCGGAGCATTACATAGTCCAAAGGGCATTCTTCGATAGGCAAAAACACCAAAGGGACATGTAAAAACGGTCTTCTCATGGTCCGCCGGGTTCACCGAAATTTGGTTGTAGCCCGAATAACCATCTAAAAAGCAATGGAAATTCTTGCCGGCTAGCCTTTCCAACATTTGATCCATGAAAGGCAATGGGAAATGATCCTTCCTTGTTGCTTGATTTAATCTTCTATAGTCGATACACATTCTCCACCCGGTTACCGTTCTTGTCGGAATCAATTCATTCTTTTCATTTCGGATAACCGTCATGCCGCCTTTCTTAGGAACAACTTGCACCGGACTTACCCATTCGTTATTGGAAATAGGATAAATCATCCCGGCCTCTAATAGCTTAACTACTCCCTTTCTCACGACTTCCTTCATTGATGGGTTGAGCCGTCTTTGAGGTTGAACAACCGGTTTGTAATCGTCCTCCATCATGATTTTGTGCATGCAATAAGCGGGGCTAATACCTTTCAAATCAGATAAAACCCACCCTATTGCACCTTCATGCTTCTTTAACACCTCGATTAAGCGAGTCTCCTCTTGGGTAGACAAGGAATTACTAATGATCACCGGCTTAGTGAAGTTATCACCAAGGAAAACATACTTTAAATGAGATGGCAACATTTTCAACTCAATTTTTGATTCTTCCAATTTCTTTTCCGCATTCAACTCTTCTATCTTTTCTTCATTATGATCTATCTCCCCACAGGATTCCAACTCATTCAAGAATGCTTCCATTTCTTTTTCTTCAATCTCAGATAAGACAGTGTCAGCTCCTATAAGAGATCTTTCCAAGGGACTAGAGATATGGACTTGATTAGCAACCTCATCAATCTCCTCGTCGGTGGCATCTACTCGAAATGTGTCATGTTTATCCTTGGGATGCTTCATTGCTTCAAAGAGATTGAAAGTGACTTCTTCATCTTGCACTCTCACCTTCATAAGACCATCTTCTATGTCGATCATCATCCGGGCTGTTTTCATGAAAGGTCTTCCAAGTATCAATGGTACGTCTCGGTCTTCTTCCATATCAACTACCACAAAGTCTACCGGGAACAAAAATTTGTCCACTTTGACTAGCATGTCTTGTGCAACTCCGTAAGGAGAGGTGAGAGACTTATCGGCTAGTTGCAAAGTCATTCGGGTCGGCTTCATCTCTATGTTTCCCAATCTCTTGATGATAGATAACAGAATTAAATTAATACTTGAGCCCAAATCGACCAAACCGTTACCTATGTAATGACCTCCGATTGTAACCGGCAAGGTAACATGTCTCGGATCGACTTCTTTCTTCGGTAATGTCTTTTGGATTATGGCACTACAACGAGCATCAAGTAGAATAGTCTCCTCTTCGAAGACCTCTTTTTCTTGGTGAGAATGTCCTTCATGAACTTTGCATATTTTGGCATTTGTTCTAACGCTTCGGAAAATGGGATATTCACTTGGAGTTGTTTGAAAATATCCATAAACCTAGCGTATTGCCTTGCATTATCCGTCCTTGATTTGGCATGAGGGTATGGTAAGTGTTGGGAAGGGATTGCGCTCTTTTGTTCATCTCTCTTTTTATTTCTCTTCACACTTTTAGTGTTTTTCTCCTTTTCTTCATTTTCTTTCCTCTCTTTTTCAACTAAGTCTTCCTCTATCTTTTCCTCACTTTTTTCTCCCTCATTTTCAACTATCACTTCCGCTTCTTTCTCTTCAACTACTACTTCCTCATCATCTTCCACTATGACCTCTTCATTCACACCATTATTCACCTTTCTCCCACTTCTTGTAACAATGGCTTTGCAATGTTCCTTAGGATTGGTTTGGGTGTTGGCGGAAAAGGATGCTCCCGGTTGTTGCTCGGACAATTGCTTTGCAAGTTGATGTTAGAACAAGATTTGTTCTGATCAATTATCTTAGTTTTGATGATAACAATAATATGAATTTTGCTTAAGATAATATGGTACTCTAATCCAATGCAATTTCCTTTTCAGGAAATATATAAAGAGTATGCATAATTCAGCGCTCAGAAGCTTTGTCTCAAGGGTTCAGCATGCAACATCAGAACATGGTCTGGCAAGACATCAGAAGATGGTCGAAGCAGAATCAGAACATGGGTCTATGGAAGCATCAGAAGAACATGAGATCAGAAGCACTGAAGTTCTGATGGTATCACGCTCAGAAGCACTTCAAGGTCAGAAGATCAGAAGATGCTTTGCACCAAGCTGTTTGACTCTGATGATATTCAAACGATGTATTCACAAACATCAGATCAGAAGGAAGTACAAGTGGCAAGCTACGCTGACTGACAAAAGGAACGTTAAAAGCTATTATAGGCAACGTCAGTAGACACAGCGTGAACAAGGCTCGAGGTAGTTGACAAAAGCGTATAACATTAAATGCGATGCTGTACGGAACACGCAAAGCATTAAATGCACTCAACGGTCATCTTCTCCAACGCCTATAAATATGAAGTTCTGATGAGAAGCAAGGTTAACGATCCTGAACAAAACAACTCATATTAACTTGCTGAAACTCTGTTCTACTCAAAGCTCAGAATCTTCATCTTCATCAAAGCTCACTACATTGCTGTTGTAATATATTAGTGAGATTAAGCTTAAACGTTAAGAGAAATATCACAGTTTGTGATTATAGCTTTTAAGAAGCAATTGTAATACTCTTAGAATTGATTACATTAAGTTGTAAGGAACTAGAGTGATCGTGTGGATCAGAATACTCTAGGAAGTCTTAGAGGTTATCTAAGCAGGTTGTAACTAGAGTGATCGTGTGGATCAGAATACTCTAGAAAGTCTTAGAGGGTATCTAAGCAGTTGTTCCTGGAGTGATCAGTGTGTGATCAGAAGACTCTGGAAGACTTAGTTGCTGACTAAGTGGAGAACCATTGTAATCCGTGCGATTAGTGGATTAAATCCTCAGTTGAGGTAAATCATCTCTGCGGGGGTGGACTGGAGTAGTTTAGTTAACAACGAACCAGGATAAAAATAACTGTGCAATTTATTTTTATCTGTCAAGTTTTTAAAGCTACACTTATTCAAACCCCCCCTTTCTAAGTGTTTTTCTATCCTTCAATTGGCATCAGAGCGCCGGTTCTAAGGTGCAAGCACTTAAACGTGTTTAGAAAAGATTCAGGAAGAGAAAAACGCTTCAGTAAAAGATGGCTGATGAAACTGCAAAGTCTACATCTACATCTGGCTCTGCTGAGCAACACAACGGTAACAATGGTTATACTAGACCGCCGGTATTTGATGGTGAAAACTTTGAATACTGGAAAGATAAACTGGAAAGTTACTTTCTTGGTCTAGATGGTGATCTATGGGATCTTCTGATGGATGGTTACAAACATCCAGTAAATGCCAGTGGCGTAAAGCTGACAAGGCAAGAAATGAGTGATGATCAGAAGAAGCTTTTCAGGAATCATCATAAATGCAGAACTGTTTTGCTGAATGCTATCTCTCATGCTGAGTATGAGAAGATATCTAACAGGGAAACGGCCTATGACATATATGAGTCCTTGAAAATGACTCATGAAGGAAATGCTCAAGTCAAGGAGACTAAAGCTCTCGCTTTAATCCAGAAGTATGAAGCCTTCAAGATGGAGGATGATGAAGACATTGAAAAGATGTTTTCAAGATTTCAAACTCTTACTGCTGGATTGAGAGTTCTTGACAAGGGATACACCAAGGCTGATCACGTAAAGAAGATCATCAGAAGCTTACCCAGAAGATGGGGTCCTATGGTGACTGCATTCAAGATTGCAAAGAATCTGAATGAAGTTTCTCTGGAAGAGCTTATCAGTGCCTTGAGAAGCCATGAAATAGAGCTGGACGCAAATGAGCCTCAAAAGAAAGGTGAGTCTATTGCATTAAAATCCAATATCAAGAAATGCACTAACGCTTTTCAGGCTAGAGAAGAAGATCCTGAAGAATCAGAATCTGAAGAAGAAGATGAACTGTCCTTGATCTCCAGAAGGCTAAATCAACTCTGGAAGAACAAGCAAAGGAAGTTCAGAGGCGTCAGAAGTTCAAAGAAATTTGAACGTGGAGAATCTTCTGATGACAGAAGATTTGACAAGAAGAAGGTCATGTGCTATGAATGCAATAAGCCTGGACACTTCAAGAATGAATGTCCAAAACTTCAGAAGGAAAATCCCAAGAAGAAGTTTCATAAGAATAAAGGTCTTATGGCAACCTGGGATGAGTCAGAAGATGATTCAGACTCTGAAGATGAGCAGGCTAACTGTGCGCTGATGGCGACAGAAGATGACGGATCAGAATCTACATCAGAATCAGATTCTGAAGAGGTATTTTCTGAACTTACTAGAGATGAGTTAGTTTCCGGTCTAACTGAACTTCTGGAATTCAAGTCTCAGATTAGTCTCAAATACAAAGAGCTGAAAAAGCTATTTGAATTTGAAACAAAGAAGCTTGAGTTGGAGAATTCTGAATTAAAAGAAAAACTTTTAAAATTATCCAATAATGTTGGATCTCCTTCTGATTCAGAAAAATCCACTCCTAGTCTAAACCATATTCTGAAAGAATATGATTTAAGTTTCAGGAAGTTCTTATCTAGAAGTATTGGCAGAAGTCAGCTAGCTTCTATGATATATGCTGTGTCTGGAAACAAAAGAGTCGGCATTGGTTTTGAGGGTGAAACCCTATACAAACTTGAACCTGTTGATGAAATGAAATTCACATACAAGCCATTGTATGATCAGTTCAAGTATGGCCACTCCCATGATATTAGGCACACTTCACATGCTCAAAGTTTTCACATTACACACACCAAAAAGCATGTGACACAACCTAGGAAATATCATGAAACTCACATTAAAAATTATCATGCTGTTCCTTCTATTGCTTACAATGTTAAACCCAAGTTCAATCAGAACTTGAGAAAATCTAACAAGAAAGGACCCAAGAAGATGTAGGTACCAAAGAAAAAGACTATTTCTTTTGCAGATTCTCTTGGCGACAAAGAAGATAAAAGTCAACATGTCATGTCACCTGGACTCAAGTTGGTCTCAACACTTGAAGGGAAGAAGGACTGTCTTCCAAGTTCTGGTACTTAAATCTGTTGAAGAAACTATGTTCGTAGGAGATCAGAAAAGAAAGTTTATTAGTCTTGGAACCATCTGTTTTGTTTGTTTCTAAAGCAATGATGTTTCGTTCTTGATTATTCTGAATGCTCTAAATGCTACAGAATATACAATATTGAAACATTGATTGTGGACGAATCAATAAATATCTGGTTTGATGATAAACTTGTTTCTGATGAAACAAAGCAGCTTAAGAATTTCTGCAGATACAGTTTTGTCTTATCAGAAGCTGCAGATCAAAGAAGTGAATCTCCAGAAGCTGTGTATATCAGAAGTAATGGATCAGAAGATCATTCAGATTTATATCAGCACACTTCAGAAGGAATGTTTCCAGAAGAGAATCTTGATCAATTCAGAAGCAGTGATTGGAATCAGAAGGCGTAAAGCCTATTGAATATTTCACACCTGTCATCCATTATCTGATGATGAACACGTGTCTCTACGGTCAGTACGAAGTGTGCAGTTGAAAAGACGCCGACCTAGGTAACTGTTTTAAATCATTTTTTTTACCACGATCTCTCTCCTCACGTCACTCGTCATTTAATGAAAATGATTTCTTTTGATTCTGAAACTATTCATTTTGTTTATTTATTCTTTTTCATTCTCTATTTTATATTCGTCTCCTTATATTATTTTCAAATCATATCATACATCTTTTTCGCTCCCTTGTCTCTCTTTCTTCTTGCATTCTCTCGTTTGAAAAGTTCTTAGCCGTTTTCTAAAACCCTAATCAAAAACCCAGTTCGCTTCTCTTGTTCGTTTTTGTTCATTCTGCATCCATGGCTGCCTTCTCATCCCAAAATGCTGATTCATCTGTTCCTCACCATCTCCAAGAAGAAACTTTGCAACTTACTCCTGTTGTTGCATGTTCTATTCCCAAGGACAAATTAGAAGTTCTATGTGAACTTATTGTTGATTTTGACAACCTTGAAGAACATGGATTTCATCTTAAAGAAGACATCATCTTTCAAGGATGGACCTCGTTGTTTGCTGAGTTCGTTGGCCCAGTTTATCCGGATCTTGTCAAGGAGTTCTGGGCACATGCTGTGGTTGCTCCAAAATCAATACTTTCTTTCGTCCATGGAAAGTTTGTTGTTATTACTGAAAACATCCTAAGAGTGATGTTTGATCTGAAAAACCCTGAAGGGGCTTTTGAGATTGATCAAAGGGCAGTTTGGGAAGATGTTCTATCCACTCTCTATCCAAATGTCAAGAAAACAAAAAGCGTCAAGGATTTGAGAGATGTCTACAAAATCTGGACAAAGATCATTCTTGGGTGTTTCTACCATAGGAAAGCAACACATGCTTCGGATTTCATCAGTAATGAGCAAAAGTATATTCTTTATTGCATTGCCACTAGGAAGAAGGTTGATGCGATCTACATCATCTTCAACCACTTGTGGAAAGCAGTAAAGGATTCCAGAAACGCTTTCAGAGAAAAAGGTGGAACACTCATTCCTTTTGGAAGGATTATTTCAAATCTTTTGGTGCATTCAAAGATTGTTGAAAGCTTGGAATCTGAAGGTATTGTGAAAGACCTTGCTGTCACATCTGGGGCTTGTCTGAATGCATTCACTTTGAAGAAGATGAAAGTAATTAAGACTATCAGTAAGACTCCTCAACCTCTTACTGATACAAGAATCAGAAGAGCACCTGTTCTTGCTGAGTTTGAAACTTTCTTCAACTGTGAGGTACCTGTAGTCAAAACTAGGTATCTGTTATCACAAGAAGAAAATAAATATCTCAAAAATCAAGAGAAGGGTGCTCCAATGAAAATAAATAAGAAGAAGGAAGAAAGGACTAAAAGAAAGCACGATTATCCTTCTGTTGTCTCTAAGAAACAAGATGTTTCTAAAGAGGTCATTGCAAAGGTTGCTAAGTCTGTCTCTGATGAGTTTGAGAAGAAAGGGAAAGAAGCTGTTGAGAAGAAGAAAACAAGAAAAAGGAAGATGATTCTTCAAGAGTCTGATGAAGAAAATGTCTCTCAAGAGGCTGAGAATCAACCAGAAGTTCTGGCATATGTCAGAAGGAAAGAAATCGCTAGCGGCAAAGCAAAGATTATTGAAGAGCCGAAGAGTAAGAAGCAGAAGAAGACTGAGGATGTGGCCAAAGCTTTTCTGAGAGGTTCCAAAGGTATATACATTTCTGAACCTGATTCTGTTCCTGCTGTTCGTTCAGAAGTTGCACCAATAGAGGTTGTCCCTACACCTGAACCAGAAAAAGCCACATCAGAATCACCTGTCTTTGTCCATGTTCTTACACCTCCATCTTCTCCTATAACCATTCCTTCCTCTCAACCTACCATAAATCCTGTTCTGGATATACCACCCCTTCAAACTCTCTTTCCATCTCAACCTTCTCTCAATGCCACCCTTGAACATACTCCCTCCACCTCTCAAAACAATCTTTGTGATTCTCCTCTTCCAACCTCTGCATCATATGAGCAGCTGCTCCGTGATTGCAACTACACTCCCAAGCCTCGTCCTGAAGCTGAAGTGGTAGTGTTAGATTCTGATACTGAAGCATAATCTTCTTATAGGTTGGATAGAGAACCTCATCCGTACTTCACTTCCAACCCTGCCTTTTCAAAAACCCAAATAAAATTCCGCCCTGTATATCCTATTGGTGTAGTTTTTGAAAACATAAAGAGGAATCTCAGAAGTATCTTTGATACTCTCAGAATTGCTGAAAGTTCTGGATTGAATGATGTTGCTATGCGGAACTACTGGAGGATCTTTCGCAGAGAATCAGATGCTCTGTTTTTAGAACTTCAGGAAGCTTGTGTAGCTGCTGCCCCACGGCCTCGTGGAATTCTGAGGAATTATGAAGACTTCTGGTTTGCTAGTCTAAAAGGAAGACATCTGTTGGAAGAGAAGCCCTTCTTGGATGAGATGGAACAATTAAGACTGGCTGCTGAAATGGAAGCAAATCCATGCAGGGATATCGTTATCTTTATTCCTGATTATCCTGTTCTGCTCGGAGACTTCAAGACTCTCTTTGACTATCTGAGGGAAAACCCTTCTGAGAAAGACCCAAGCTTGGTCATTCCAGAAGTTGTTGACCCACCAGAAGTTGAAGGTCCTTCTGCTCCCAGGAATCTAGCTGCCATTCTTCAGGCACTTGAGAATGGAGACTCGGAAATTCCTGCTGCAGAATATGGAGATGCTTCTATGCAAGAAGCAGATGCTGAAGATCATGTTGCTGAATCAGATCCTGTTGAGGAAATCCCTGCAAATGATCTATCCATGGAAGCTACAGATCAAGTTGCTATTCCTGTGGTTGAAAGCGGTGAAGCTTCTTCTGATGAATCTTCTCGTCTTGCAAGGACTCTGGAAGAAATTCAGAAGAGACAGGATGAGCAAAGCTCACTCAATGCTGAGTATAGAGCTTTCATGGTGAGGCAAGATGGACACAACAATGAGGTTCAAGAGATGCTGGCCAAGATCTTGTCAAGGCTAGGGCCATCTTAGATTGAGTCTGTGTTGTTTCTTTCTTTTCGTTGCATCTGTCTTTGTGCATCTGATCTTACTTATCTTCATGTACTTCTGTACCTGCTGTTTGAACTTCAATGAAATCATCTTCTTCCTCCGTGTGTTTCGTTTTGTTTGTTTCTGAATCTTTTTTGTTTTTTGATGATATGACAAAAAGGGGGAGAAATATGTGATAAATGATTTGATTAATCTATCAGTTGCTGGGTAAAGCTCCCACACATTTACTAACAAGAACTGCAAGTTCTATATGGTTTAAGTGTTTTGCAGGTATAAAGAAGTGAAGAGAATCTTCAAAGCAAACACAAGAAGCAAAACCATAAGAAGTGTTATTCTGTAAAAAGAATAAGCTCATGGAAACTGAAGCAAGCTAAGTGCTGTCAAGCTTCAGAAATCAGAAGCAAGAAAGAAGAATGAATCAGAAGCACTGATAATGGAATTTGATCCATATTTGTCTATTTGCTCTGACAAAATTCTATTTGCTCTGATACATTATTTTAGCCTATATGGCTCTGATACATATCATGTGTTCTAATATACATTTTATGTTCTGACTCGTTGATCGGCCACCAATTTCATCTTGTTTCTATGTTCTAATCAATGGAAAGACATTTCATCCGGTGGTATTTTAAGTCATTTTAGTCTGGTTATTATTATTTTTTGCTTAGTTTTATGTTTGAGTTTGTTGTGTGATCTTTGCTAGTTTTTATTGTTTTTCCTCTTGCTTTTGATCTTGTACTGGTAGTGTTTAAGTATTACAGGAACAGGGCATATTTCAAGTCAAGGAAAGGTGATTTTTGGCAAGCCAGAGGTCTGACACGGCCACCCGTGTCCCATGACACGGCCGTGTCAGACATGCTGAAGAGGAAAAAGTTGAAAAGCTTGGAAGCATCAAGTCAGGGGTCTGACACGGCCACCCGTGTCCCATGACACGGCCGTGTCAGACATGTGCGCTAAAAAAATTCTGATTTTTAACTTATGTACTCGGTCACTCAAGGAAGGGCAGGATAGACTTTTCGGATTAGAATATTTGTTGTGAGGTATTTAGTCACTGTTTGGAAGAGAGAAAAGCACTTTTTGACGGTCGAAGAACGTGAAAATAGAGATTGAGAGCATTAGGGCTTGGAGCGAAGACATCTTCAAGAGCTTCCGCGATTGAAGATCAATTCCGATTCAACTACTTGTAATGTCTTCATCTTTATTCATTGTTATCTTGCTTGTTGCCATGAGTCACTAAACCTTTTACTTGTTAGGATTGATGTCCCTGAATCATGTGATGTAATGACTATAATTTACCGTTAATTTGCGGATTATCTTTATGAAATTCAGTTTATGATTAAAAGTGCTTATTGCTTCTTTATATTGGAAAATATATGTGATGATTTACGGTTAAGGTTTTGTTGGAAAACTCCCTCAACGTTTTTTTAATCATAACGTTATAACTATGAATCACTTAGGAATAAGGATTAATGTGTAGCGACCTAATTATCCGGGCTATGTTCTTTTTAGAATCTTGAGGTAAAACTATCTTGTTAAGGAATTGAAAGAGGGTTTTAATCTCAAGAAGTTTTCACTAAGGAATTAGGGAAAATCAATGTTTGGTGTCGGTATTGAGAATTTCTAAAGTTAATCTGTTGAGTGGTGATTATTTCATTGCAGAGCGATTCATACATCAGTCCTGACTTGTGTCCCCATATTTTCATTGAATCAAACTATTTTAACTCTTTCGTTTTGCATAAGTGTTATTTAAATTAAACATAAAAACCAAATACCCCGATGACTTTTTATTCAATTGCACTGTTCTGAAACATATAATTCCTACGCAGTCCGCGAGTTCGATACTTGGGAATTTACTCTCTTATTACTACATCGGTAAACAAATAATACACTTGCTATTTTACCGGTCAAGTTTTTGGCGCCGTTGCCGGGGAACTGCCAAATTATAAGTTTAAGAATAGTTCAATTGAATTTTTGTTGCTTTGCAACTAAAATTATTTTTCTGTTATTTCATTTGCTTATAACTAACAATCATCTAATCTTTGTATGCGAGGTAAGGCCTCAGCAGAATTTATTTTTGACGCAGAGCCAGAACGATCATTGCGAGCGAGACTTCGAAAAGCAAAGCAAGAACGACTGGAAGCGTTGGAAGAAAATCTGGAAGATTCTGAATCTGATAACGAGGAAATCCTCTCCATTCATTCCGAGCATTCAGATTCGGAGGCAGAAACAATGGCAGCTCCCGTAGAAAGGCTGTTAGGTGATTACGGTGGAGCGAATGCACCAGCTGGCCGGATGACAATTGTGAATCAACCGGTGGATGTTGCTCACTTTCAGTTACATCCAGCAACTATTAGACAGCTGGAGAAGAAACCATTTTCGGGAAGGATAAATGAAGATGCTAATAAGCATTTACAAAGGTTTCTCACCATGACAACTTCTCTAAAGATCGAAGGACACTCTGAAGAAGCAAAGAAGTTGGTTATGTTTCCGTTCACATTAGCGGATGACGCTGAAGAGTGGTTCTACTCATTACCTGCTGGGAGTATTACCACATGGCAACAAATGGAGTCAACCTTCCTCAATGAGTATTTTCCGGCTGCTGTTTATATTCGTAAGAGATATGATATTGTTAACTTTAAGCAGAAAGAAGGAGAATCACTCGGAGATGCGTATAAGAGATTCAAAAGGTTATTGGTGGCATGCCCAACTCACAACATGGATGTCACTGAACAAATGCAGAATTTTCTGAATGGTCTTAAAATGAAGACTAAGCAGTTGATTGACACAGCAGCTGGTGGCTCATCCAACTTTGCAACAGCCACTGGTGTTAAAAAAATCATAGAAGCTATTGCGGCCAATGAACATTTGGAGTTATATGACCGTAGTGTTAGTCAACCTGAAGGATTTGTTGATATGAAACTGTCAACACAAGTTGTGAAAATAGAAGATCAGGTAGCTGCTGAAGTTGAGCGGAGATTGAAACAGATGGGGCTTGAAAAACAAACAGTAGCACAAGTTCAACCGGCTCAAGCAAGTCAACCGATAGGGTGTGAAATCTGTGGAGGACCTCATTTTACTGTTCAGTGTGTTGCTACAGCTCAACAAGTGGAGGAAATAAACTTCTTGAAACAAAACAACCCCTACTCTAATACCTACAATCCGGGGTGGAAAAATCATCCGAATTTTTCGTGGAAGGACCAATCAGGGAGTGCTCCTAAACAAGGGGTGCTTCCATATCAAGGTCAACAGTCGCAGCAGCAGTATAGACCTCCTCAACAACATTATCAACAACCTCAGCAACAAGCTCCCAGGAAAGCAGATTGGGAGATTGCCATCGAAAAAATGGCAGCTCAAAGCTCTCAGTTTCAGGAAGAAACGAGGAGTAATTTCCGGAATACGGGTTCTTCCATTAAAAATCTGGAAATTCAGATGAGTCAAATAGCACAGCAACTAGCAAACACTCAACAGCCGGGCGCTTTGCCAAGTGCCACAGTTACCAATCCTAAAGATCATAATAATGTAAGTGCTATTGTTACTAGGAGCGGTAAAGGGAAAGGTGTAGTTGAAAATAATGAAGAGGAAGAGGACCCATTGTTGGAGGTAGACTTAGAGATAAGAGAAAATGAGCCAGAAGCTGAGGAAGTGGTGGTGATGGAACCGACTCCGAAAGAGAAGGCTGTTGAACAAAAACAGCAACCGGCAGTAAAACTTCCTTTTCCAGTACGGAATAAGAAAAAGGACAACATGAGAAGAATTTTGAAAAGTTCCTGGAGATGTTCAAGAAGCTGGAGATTAATATCCCATTCTTGGAGGCATTAGAGCAAATGCCTACTTATGCAAAATTTATGAAGGACATCATCTCCAAGAAAAGAACCATCGATCGTGACTCTATTATTCTAACCGAAACGTGTAGTGCTATTTTGCAGGGTATGAAGATTCCTGTAAAGAAAAAAGATCGAGGTTCCGTAACTATACCTTGTACAATTGGGGATAGGTCATTCAAGAAAGCTCTAATTGATTTGGGAGCAAGTGTGAGCCTTATGCCTTTATCTATCTACAAGAGATTGGGGATAGGTAATGTACAAGATACAAGAATGACACTCCAGTTTGCTGACCATTCTGTTAAAAGACCTTATGGAATAGTGGAAGACGTGCTGGTGAAGATTGATAAATTTGTGTTCCCAGTGGATTTTGTAATTTTAGAGATGCCAGAAGATGAGGAGATCCCTATTATTCTAGGAAGGCCATTTTTAGAGACAGGGCGATGTTTGATAGACATTGAAGAAGGCACTATGACTCTGAAAGTTTATGATGAAGAGCTGAAAATTGATGTACGCAACACCATGAAGTACAAGGATGATATAGCAACTAGTCAACACATTGAGGTAATTGATCAAATCTGTACTAATGAGAATTCTTTGCAGCTACAACAATTACCTTTGGAAAGAGTGTTGAGCTCGTCCGTGTGCAATAAAGAGGAAGCCGTTGATGAAGAAGAAGTGGGAGTTGTGGCTATGATGGAGACAAGTCCCATGGTAAAAAGTTCTAGACAAAACCGGTGAGAGGATCTCAGACAACCTTTGGTTGAAGAAAAAAAAGAGGAACCTAAGAAGGGTGCTGAATTGAAACAACTCCCGGAGAATTTAAAATATGTTTTCCTTGATACTGAAAGTAGGTGTCCTGCCATCATAAACTCACACCTTGAACGGGTGCAGGAACGTAAGCTGGTAGAAGTGTTAAAGAAACATAAAAGTGCCATGGGGTGGTCTATTGAAGATTTAAAAGGGATCAGTCCTACAATGTGCATGCACAAAATCCTCATGGAAGATGATCACAAACCAGTGGTCCAACCTCAGAGGCGTCTGAATCCAGCCATGAAAGAGGTTGTGAGAAAAGAAGTTGTTAAACTCTTAGATGCTGGGATGATTTACCCAATATCTGATAGTGCTTGGGTGAGTCCGGTTCATGTTGTGCCCAAGAAGGGAGGGACAACCGTAATAAAAAATGAGAAGAATGAGTTGATTCCTACCAGGACTGTTACAGGGTGGAGAGTATGCATTGACTACAGGAGACTGAATCTAGCAACCCGAAAAGATCACTTCCCGCTACCTTTTATTGATCAAATGTTGGAAAGGTTGGCGGGACATGATTACTATTGCTTCCTAGACGGATACTCTGGATACAACCAGATTGCAGTTGCACCAGAAGACCAAGAAAAGACTGCGTTTACATGTCCCTTTGGTGTTTTTGCCTACAGAAGGATGCCATTCGGGTTATGTAACGCTCCGGCCACTTTTCAAAGATGCATGCAAGCGATTTTTGATGATATGCTTGAAAAACACATGGAGGTCTTCATGGATGACTTCTCAGTCTTTGGTAAGTCATTTGATAATTGCTTAACTAACCTTGCTCTTGTTTTAGAAAGATGTCAGCAGACCAATTTGATCTTGAATTGGGAAAAATGCCATTTTATGGTACGTGAAGGCATAGTTCTTGGACACAAGATTTCCTACAAAGGAATCGAAGTGGACCAAGCGAAAGTTGAAGTCATCTCAAAATTGCCACCTCCGATGAATGAAAAAGGTATCAGAAGTTTCTTAGGACATGCGGGATTTTACCGTAGGTTCATAAGAGATTTTTCAAAAATTGCAAAACCCTTAACCACTCTTTTGGTTAAGAATAAAAATTTCACTTTTGATGCTGAATGTGCGGTGGCTTTTGAGACAATTAAGAAGAAATTAGTTTCGGCACCCATTGTTGTAGCCCCTGATTGGTCTCTACCTTTTGAGATCATGTGTGACGCGAGTGATATTGCTGTAGGGGCGGTTTTAGGACAGCGAAGAGAGAAACTACTTCATGTTATATATTATGCGAGTCTTGTTTTGAACCCTGCACAGATAAATTATGCAACTACCGAGAAGGAGTTGTTAGCTATTGTTTATGCCTTTGATAAATTCAGGCAATATCTGTTGGGGTCTAGAGTCATTGTTTATACTGACCACTCTGCTTTGAAGTATCTTTTTGCCAAACAGGACTCTAAGCCAAGACTTTTGCGGTGGATTTTACTCCTTCAGGAGTTTGATGTTGAAATTCGAGATAAGAAGGGGTGTGAGAACACTGTAGCTGACCACTTATCTCGAATGACACCAATAGACGAGACAGAAGAAAAACGCCCGATCAAGGATGAGTTTGCTGACGAACACATCCTGGCAGTGACGGGTGTACCTTGGTTTGCAGATTATGCCAATTATATTGTCGGTGGTATCATCCCTGACGATTTTGACTCTAACCAAAGGAAAAAGTTTGTTCATGATTGCAGGTTTTATCTATGGGACGATCCGTTCCTATACAAAAGAGGAGTCGATGGTTTGATCAGAAGATGTGTACCTGAAATTGAACAGGAAGAAGTGTTGAAGGCATGTCATGCTTCTGATTATGGGGGACATTTCAGTGGTGATCGAACAGCGGCGAAGATTCTACAATCAGGTCTATATTGGCCCACTATGTTTAAGAATGCTCAAGAGTTTGTGAGGCATTGTGATAAGTGCCAAAGGACAGGAAACATATCCAAAAGAAACCAGATGCCTCAGAACTCGATGTTGGAAGTAGAGTTGTTCGATGTTTGGGGCATAGACTTCATGGGACCATTTCCACCTTCATTTGGAAAGAATTATATTCTAGTAGCGGTGGATTATGTATCCAAATGGGTCGAAGCGGTTGCTCTACCTTCAAATGATGCTAAGGTGGTGGTGAAGTTCTTGAAAGAAAACATTTTTGCTAGATTTGGAGTACCGAGAGCTCTAATAAGTGATGAAGGAACGCATTTCCTGAATCATCTTATGGAACGACTACTCCAGAAATACAATGTGAAACACAAGATAGCCACAGCGTATCATCCTCAAACTAGTGGGCAGGTTGAAGTTTCGAATCGACAACTAAAACAAATTCTTGAAAAGACGGTGAATTCCTCTCGGAAGGATTGGGCAATAAAGCTGGATGATGCACTGTGGGCATACAGGACCGCTTTCAAAACACCAATTGGTATGTCACCATATCAACTTGTGTATGGGAAAGCATGTCATTTGCCTTTGGAGTTAGAACATAAGGCTTTCTGGGCATCAAAGTTTCTCAATATGGATCTATCTAAAGCTGCAAGTTCTAGGCTTCTTCAACTTCATGAGTTAGAAGAATTCCGCAACCAAGCTTATGAGAATGCTAAGATCTACAAAGAGAAAACGAAAAGGTGGCATGATGGGAAGATCCAGCATAAGGAGTTCTGGGAAGGACAACTGGTTCTCTTATACAATTCAAGGCTCAGACTTTTCCCAGGAAAGTTGAAATCAAAGTGGTCGGGGCCGTTTATGGTTCACAAAGTTTTTCCTCATGGAGCTATAGAGATAAAAAATGAAGCAAATGGGGATATTTTCAAAGTGAATGGGCACCGGCTCAAACCATATTACCAAGGTCAACCAGGCGGAAGGATTGAAGTTGTTCGTTTCGAAGGATAAAATGAACAACCGTCGAGCCATGCGACGTTAAACGAAGCGCTTCGTGGGAGGCAACCCACGGGATTTTTTTTTTAACAATTTTATGTGTTTTTCTTTACTTTATTACCCAGAAAAAAGCAAGGAGTTTCATGGAGCAAGAAGCGGGTTGAAAAATTCAATTTTGGAAGAACCAGGGGTGTGACACGGGCACCCGTGTCAAGTGACACGGCCGTGTCATAAGCCCTGGTGAAGAGGGTTAAAATAAAGATTGATGGTGAAAAAAACAGAGCTGTGACACGGGCACCCGTGTCATGTGACACGGCCGTGTCACAGGCCCTGGGAAAGAGAGTTGGAAAAGTAGGATTTGGGAAAAACAGAGTTGTGACACGGGCACCCGTGTCATGTGACACGGCCGTGTCACAAGCCCTGAAAGATTTTTTTTTCCAAAAAGCCAAATTTTCAAGAACCAGTGGCCTGACACGGGCACCCGTGTCGTGGGACACGGCCGTGTCAGGCAAGAACGCAGATTTTTCCTTCAAATTTCGTTTTGCATTTGGTGGGCCCCATTAATTTTAAAGTTTCACCTCTTAAACTACCCAATTACCCATCATATTTTACCCTCTTTCTCTACTATATTTCACTTTCTTTCTCACTCTTCCTTCATCTTCTTCATCTCCAACCCTAGCCTCCATTAAAACCCACATACAAAACCTCCAAGTTCTCACCCAAATCTCCATCTTTTTGCAATCCGTCTTCACGAAAGTTCATCCTCTCATCATCCCAATTCTTAATCCCTAATTTATTTTTGCTTTCACCGTAGGTTTTCGTTTTTGAATTTTTTTTGTAGGTTGCAAGGATGCCTCCAAGGAAAGCTGTACCAAGAAGGGATACTGCTGGGACATCAAGACCCGCACAAAGAGCGCGAAGAGAGGGGAACAACCATGGAATCACTTTCCAGTTGGACACTCAAAGAGAGAAGTATAATGCTCTTCTTCGTAGGAAGATTTTGCCGACAAGGTATGTTTGCGACGTAACTACTGAAAGTTTAGGCATAAGAACTGAGATTCATCGTATGTTCCATGCTTTAGGTTTATTAAGATTGATTCAGTTTGAGGCTCCTACGTTTGAACGACTAACATATGAATTTCTGAGCACTCTTAAATTTGAGATGAAATTGAGAACGAACAGGTTAGAGCCCGAGCATTACGGGACGCTCACATTTCGTATGTTTGACATTGATCACGAGTTGAGCTTGGATGATTTTGGGCAGGCATTAAGAATACCAAGTTCAGGTGCGGGGCGAGCACCGAACTCTTTTAACCCCGAAACATTCTGGATAGCTATAACAGGTAGAGAGTCGTATTGTCCTAAAGGGGCAAAAGCAACGAGCATCCAAAACCCGTGCTTCCGCTATGCCCAGAAGGCTCTGGCATACACGCTCTTTGGTAGAGGAGATAGCCCGGGTGTAGCTTCCATTCGGGAGTTATATTTCTTATACTGTATGGTTGAACAAACTCCGCCAAATGCGGCCGCCTTCATAGCAGATCATTTGAAGAAGGTAAGTAGGGCTAAAACAGGTGATATTTCTGTTGGTGGCATTATTACCGCTTTAGCGGACGGTTTGGGTTATGGTGCTGAGCTGCGGAACCTTCCAGAGGTAAATCCACGTACTTTAAAAATTGATATGGCAGCTTTAATTAAGCAAGGTATGATCTCTGTGCAGCCCCAGACTTACTCTTTAGTGATTCATGGGGCCCACATTTTAGAATTGCCAAATCCTAGCCGTGTATCTGTTTATGATCGAACTAACTGGTTGTATACTAGCACCACCCCTATGGGGGAAGGTGACATGGAATTGGAATTTTTGGATGCAGGTGATGAAGAGGATGATCAGCAGTACCATGAAGAACCTGAACAAACAGGTCCACCCCCTAGCGGATTTAATGAGGGAACGTCTCAAATGCCACAGGACAATTGGAGATGGATGCATTCTGAAATAGAATACCTGAGGGCGGAACAAACCCGACAGGGCGAGGAGTTATTAAGGCAAGGCTTAGAGCAAACTCGCCAAGGAGAGGAGCAGACCCGACAAGGGGCTGCCATTTATAACATTCAGGAAATGATGCAACGCATGATGTTGCAATTTCCATATCCTCCACCGCCGCCTCAGTGAGCTCTGTGAGTCTTCCCTCATGCTTGTGTATCCATTGAGGACAATGTCATATCCAAGTGTGGGGGGGAAAGTTCTCTTTCATTTTATTTCTGTTTTTGTTATTTCTAGTCTATTTTCTTGTTTTTGTGTGTTTTGAGTTTTTGTTAACCAGGATGAGTGTAATTCCAAAGAAAAGAATTGTGAGAATATAGGTGATAAAGGAGGAAGACGCACCTTAATTTAGCTTTCAGGGCACCTATGGAAGTTGGCACAACTGGAAAAAAAAATGCGAGACACAACTTGATGGTGCCGAGTGAAGGAGTCTAGAGCAACCTGAACCGGACAAGAAGCTGTACAAGATGGAGACCATTTTTGAACCTGTATGCAATGCCAAACCTGTGAGGATATATAAAGCCAAACACTTCAATTCATCATGAGAGAGCATCGGGTATGACATCATCGCTCTAATTTTGCATTTGTTCTTCATATAGTACACACATCGATCACACACACTGAGGCATTTATTTTTTTTCTTTAACCCTGAGCCTTTCGCACCCAACCTTGTTGTTTATCATCCTTTGTAACCATCTTAAACCATCATCCATGTTTTTCTTTTTCTTATTCATAATCCCTTTTTGTTTCCTTTATTTTCGGTGTTAACTATAAGTCCGTGTCCGATAGTAAAAGTTAAGTTTGGGGTAACTAAGTCCAGTGACAAAAGAATGAGGCAAGTGTGAAAAAGAAAAGAAAGAAAAAAAAAGAAAAAGAATACATGAAAAGAGATGTGTTATAGAAAAAAGAAAAAAAAAAGAAAAAAAAAATGATTTCAATACACACTTGCCATCATGTAAAGAAGTTAAGAGTCCGGAAAGCGGAAAAATCGCTAAACACCCCAAACACGATGTAATGTGCAAAACGATATCGGACTAATTAGTTATTACCGATCCATAAACCATAGTACCCTCTTTCTTTGTTTATCCTACCTTCCCTAAGCCCCGTTACAGCCCTTAAGCCCTCTAAACGTGTGTGTTGTTGATATTGTGGAATTATGTTAGAATGTTTACAAAACAAAGAGTTGATATGTATGCTTTAATGAGCGAGTGAAACACTTAACCCTGAGAGAAGTTGTGAGAGTGTGATTGAGCTTGCAGGTAAAAGAATGTGTCAGCATTGAAGTACAACGGAAAAGTTCGGGGAGGGGGATCGAACACTTTGACACGAAGTAATTATCAAGTGTGGAAGCATCAGTTGTGTTGTGGAGAATAAGAAAGATTCATAGGTGCCCGCTTGTTTTTCTCGTCCATCACTTGAGGACAAGTAATGAGCTAAGTTTGGGGTTGTGATCGGCCACCAATTTCATCTTGTTTCTATGTTCTAATCAATGGAAAGACATTTCATCCGGTGGTATTTTAAGTCATTTTAGTCTGGTTATTATTAGTTTTTGCTTAGTTTTATGTTTGAGTTTGTTGTGTGATCTTTGCTAGTTTTTATTGTTTTTCCTCTTGCTTTTGATCTTGTACTGGTAGTGTTTAAGTATTACAGGAACAGGGCATATTTTAAGTCAAGGAAAGGTGATTTTTGGCAAGCCAGAGGTCTGACACGGCCACCCGTGTCCCATGACACGGCCGTGTCAGACATGCTGAAGAGGAAAAAGTTGAAAAGCTTGGAAGCATCAAGTCAGGGGTCTGACACGGCCACCCGTGTCCCATGACACGGCCGTGTCAGACATGTGCGCTAAAAAATTCTGATTATTAACTTATGTACTCGGTCACTCAAGGAAGGGCAGGATAGACTTTTCGGATTAGAATATTTGCTGTGAGGTATTTAGTCACTGTTTGGAAGAGAGAAAAGCACTTTTTGACGGTCGAAGAACGTGAAAATAGAGATTGAGAGCATTAGGGCTTGGAGCGAAGACATCTTCAAGAGCTTCCGCGATTGAAGATCAATTCCGATTCAACTACTTGTAATGTCTTCATCTTTATTCATTGTTATCTTGCTTGTTGCCATGAGTCACTAAACCTTTTACTTGTTAGGATTGATGTCCCTGAATCATGTGATGTAATGACTATAATTTACCGTTAATTTGCGGATTATCTTTATGAAATTCAGTTTATGATTAAAAGTGCTTATTGCTTCTTTATATTGGAAAATATATGTGATGATTTACGGTTAAGGTTTTGTTGGAAAACTACCTCAACGTTTTTTTTAATCATAACGTTATAACTATGAATCACTTAGGAATAAGGATTAATGTGTAGCGACCTAATTAGCCGGGCTATGTTCTTTTTAGAATCTTGAGGTAAAACTATCTTGTTAAGGAATTGAAAGAGGGTTTTAATCTCAAGAAGTTTTCACTAAGGAATTAGGGAAAATCAATGTTTGGTGTCGGTATTGAGAATTTCTAAAGTTAATCTGTTGAGTGGTGATTATTTCATTGCAGAGCGATTCATACATCAGTCCTGACTTGTGTCCCCATATTTTCATTGAATCAAACTATTTTAACTCTTTCGTTTTGCATAAGTGTTATTTAAATTAAACATAAAAACCAAATACCCCGATGACTTTTTATTCAATTGCACTGTTCTGAAACATATAATTCCTACGCAGTCCGCGAGTTCGATACTTGGGAATTTACTCTCTTATTACTACATCGGTAAACAAATAGTACACTTGCTATTTTACCGGTCACATATGTTTAGCTGGACTTATTTATTTGTATTCGTCATTCTCCCTTAAGTTTGTTAGTAATTGAGGATTGAAATTGAAAATAGAAGTGTGCACGCGAAAAGTCATAGTAGTGAGTGAATGAAGTGAATTAATTGATTCTTAAACCTGCATGGTCATCCCATTAGAATTGCTAATCCAAAGGTACAACTTTTATCCTAAGAAACACTTAGCGATCGTAGGGGTTGAAATTCTGAGCATGGTAAACACCTATTGATCCTAGGGACAACCTCCTTTGTAGATCCATCGACATTGTTTTACTCCTTAGTTAATGAACTTGTAGAAGTGAGGGTAATCTCGAATTCTCCTTGGACATGTCAAACCTGTTGGGAATAAATTGTTAGCGGTGGATTTTCGTCGTATCGGAACTTCATGAGTTTCCTTTGACTGAACCTCTTTTGCTTTTCCTAAGGATAGTATCACCTATGACCCTTTTTTCCCTTGGTGTGGGGTTGACATATGTCGCATTCCCTCCATCGTAGTCATGCATCTTTGTTCAGGGTATTGCCCCAGTTGGACTGACCCTTTCCCCTAGGTTATCGTAGAGCATCCTTGTAAGTTTGATATGTTCTAAGATGAACCCCTTTATAACTAGATACATCTTGAGTGTATCTATGAGGGAACTTCTTTGTTGAACTAATCCTTGCTCGATGACAACCTTTGTTGTATTTACAAACTCGTTACGGAAGGGCATGGACATGCGGCTGGCGTGGTGAAAGACATCCCCTTTTTTTTAGTAAGACTGAAATCATTCTCAATAGTTTATCCTCCTTTCTCCGTAGTCTACAATCCTTTTTCTTTGCGAGTCTCCGGAAATCGGCTAGCGCGGTAGGTGTGGATAGAAATGCAAATGTAGATGCAAATTTATGACTGTATGAAAATGTGAATGCATGCGTATGCGAGAGACTCCTTGTATTATAACTCCGTGTATGCAATGCAGACGTATGACGTATAATCCTAGGGATAGCCTTAGAGGCGACATTAGACCCTCGTGGAATCTTTGCAGGATAAATGTTATGACACGCTAAGGGAAATCCCTTAGATTCGAGAGTATGTAGAAGGTAGCGGCTGGTGACCGTTCAAGACAGTCACCAAATCTCATGGCCCTCGAGAGGCCAATCGACGTGTACCAATGAAGTTGTCCTTGGTGGGAAGGTTCTCTATGCGGAACACAACCTATCTAAGGATGATATCGAATGAAGTGAAATCCCTACAGGCTAGGGATGAAAGACGTGGATGGGAATCCAAACTCTACAAGTTAGAGGGTGCGCAGAAACAAACATGGAGTGACCGTTCAGGACAGTCACTAGATCTCGTAGCCATCGAGAGGCCAATCAAACGCATGCTAATGAAG
Organism: Vicia villosa; assembly: GCF_029867415.1. Lineage (NCBI taxonomy): Eukaryota > Viridiplantae > Streptophyta > Magnoliopsida > Fabales > Fabaceae > Vicia > Vicia villosa. The sequence continues at coordinate 72,906,912 of NC_081183.1, forward strand.
TTGTCCTTTGGGGAAGAACGCGTCGTTGTGAAAACACATGGATGTAAAAGAAAATCCCTATAGGTTAGGGAGCACGTAGGAGTAAGCATGGGGTGACCGTTCGAGACAGTCACTAAGCCGCATGGTCATCGAGAGGCCAATTGACGTATGCTAACAAAGATGTCCTTCGTACGAAGGATGCGATTTTAGAAACATAATCCCTACAGGCTAGGGAACACATAGATGTAAGCACATGGTGACTGTTCAAAGTAGTCACTGGATCGCATAGCCATCGAGAGGCCAATCGACGTGCGTAAACGAAGATGTCCTTCGTGGGAAGGACACGTAGTTGTAAAATACAAAGATATAAAAGGTAACTCCCCACAGGTTAGGGAGTGCGTAGATGCGGGCGCAGAGTGACCGTTCATGACAGTCACTATGTCTCATGGCCATCGAGAGGTCAATCAACGTGCATAAATGAAGGTGTCCTTCGTGGGAAGGACATGGTCTTAGAAATAGAGTCCCTGCAGGCCAGGGAAAGTTTAGGATTACCTGCAAAATTAAACGCAAAACATTCGCAGTATATAAATTGCATATACAATAAGCACGTAAGCACATAAGCCCTAGGTTCATAGGTTCGACGTAACGGCTTAGGGTGCCTACCCTTCCCACTGGTATGTTCTAGAAGGTCTCATGGGGTCGTTCATAGCCGCCGAGACTTTTTGTCTCTTTGGATTTTAGAACAACTCATTTTATCCATGAGGTTCGAGTTTTTGGGGTAGGTTCCTAGAGAGATCAGCTAAATACCCAGTCCAGCCCTCAACAAGGTCGAGCCTCGTATCAGACCTTTCCGAATATTTAACCCACTCTGAGTGGAATTATAACAAGACTCGTAGGCGATGTAGCTCCCCTCTGGTCTTAATTATAATTCTCACGCTTGGGTTTAACGCAATTTATATATCCCAGAAAGCGATAAAACAACACATATTCAAATAAATAAATATTTAATTGAATTGCAGTAAATAAATAAATTGTAGTGAATAAATAAAATTGCAGATAAATAAATAAATACAATTTAAATATTTATAAAAAACCATAAACCCTAATCCTAGCAAATTAGCCAAACCCTAAAAAATTCGCCAAAAACCTAAATGATTCGCCAAAACCTAAACCCTGCCAAAACCTAAAGGAGCATAATAATTCACCATTTCTAGTTGTCCCTAGCAGAGTCGCCAGCTGTAGCTGTAACACCCCTATTTACCCCATAAATAATAAGCATATAATCAGAGAATAAGCATGCATATAATTAAAAAGGGCGTCACATCGACGTTTTCAAAAACTAAAAGCTTTTAAAAACCGACAACATTTATCCACAAAATACAATACACCTGGTCATTTCAAATAACACCTGACATATAATCATAATTCATCCAGAATATGCATTAACAGCGGAAAGTAATACTCATGTGTTTCATATAAATGATACATGTCCCATACCATGATCATATCTCCATAAACAACTCATAAGATAACCATAATCATAATATTTGGCTTAAAGCCTCTCAACAACAAGTAACCAATTAAACAGGTTCACAAGTTATAACAAAATACATAAACAATTAGAACATGAGTTCAACGTCTAAGCTACCCAGTGTTACATGACCAGAGCATTGACTCGCTACTTAATTACCAAGCAAACTCAGAAGAAACTCCAACTAGGTCACACGCAAGCTACTAATCGTCAAACCTGCATGTCGCCAAACGAGGGCAACATTAAAACAGAAGGGTGAGAATACAAACCATTATGAAGAAAGTATAACGGAATACAATGGTTAAATCAACACTTCAAGTAATTAATCATACTATGTATAACCATGTAGATAATAGTAATCAACCCATATTTCACATGTTATCGAGTATACAACAAGCTTGAATAGTATAATATTTCAATTCTACTATTATATTCTCAATTAAGTACACAATCATAGTTATCACATATTCACACATTTTATCAAATATATATTCAAACTTCACTCGTTTCAATTATCAAACTCATACACATATCACAACTACATCAACTTCACATACTCAATTATCGCATAATTTTAATGTGACACAATGCAAGATATGTGACGCTATGCATGTGGTACCGAATTGTGAACCCAAAGTTTCACCGCTTTCCGATTCTATATCTAGAATCCAAGCCACGCTTCCGATCCGGACAAGACCAAAGCCCACCCAAAATGTAAACATATAGTCTACCGCTTCCGATTCACTCTAGAATCTAAGCCTCGCTTTTGTTTCAAAGCAAACCACCTTTGTTTCAAGTCACACTATGATATGAATGTATGTACAATGTTAACAAACATATGCAATTAAGATCATCTCTACCATCTTAACTTTCCGCATATCACAATAATTCAACTCTATGAATTATCCACCAATTGTACACAACATTCACAACACACACACATCATTAACATATAAGAGGCCAATTAATCAATTACGATTCACACAGTCCAATTAACACTAGTAACCATACTATCTCATGTTAATTCTCATTTTACCAATTATACATGAACACACACTTTCAACATCAAGCAATTAATCATTAGAATTAATATTAACTAACTACTCACAGAGAATCAATATTAGCACAACATCATTGGCATAGAAATATATATTTCTCAACATACATATTCAAGACAAAACACAATTACGGACAAATCCTCAAAATATCGTAATTTACCGACAAACTGAATAATTGATCCATGTCCAAACATAAACCAATCAAATCGGCTCAATACAATTAATACAACTATTAATCATCAATTAATATCACCTATTGCCAACAAAACTATTTTTTATTGAAAAGAATGTAACACTAGCTTTCTAACGCTTCGAACAGTACTCAAAACGGATTCACGGTTTGAAAGTTATGAATTTGTAAAGTTCTAACGAGAATATAAGCACCAACATCATAAACTGACAACTCTAAACATGTCAGAGTTACGCAAAATAATTAAAATATGACTCATAATATCTCGAAACAACTCCGACAATTTTATTGGCAAATCTAACAACTCTGTTGACAACTCTAATAACTTTGTTGATAACTCTAACAACTCTATTGACAATTTTAACATAATTGAAATTAACTTAGTTAGATAATCACAATGTTTATCTATAACTTAAATTCCTAAAAAAATATTATATTAACCATCTTAAGTTATCATAATTATTATCATTATAATAAATTTCTATTATGTTAGTAACTTTGAATATTGAAACAAGTCATCTTCAATTTTGATGGCACAGTGCGCAGAGTATTAATTTTTCATTTGGTTACTTTCAATTTAACTCCTAGTGTATCGCTACAGTAACTAGAATATAGTAATAAATCTAACCAACACAATGAAATGTGGTGTCTACTACATGTGTATATATCATGAACGAAGCACATGTATGTAGAAAAATAGCCGCTACAGTAGGTACAAGGAAACCAGAAACAGAGCACAGTTTGGAACAGCCACAATGCAAATTTTCGTTAGTGTTTCAAATTAAATTTTCCATTTTCTACACAATAACCTAATCATGTTAATCTACCCATTGACCCAATCATACAAACCCATAATAATAAGAATTCTCCCCCTTACCTCTTTGATTCTTCAAACCCTAGTTCTCACTTGTTCCCCTTTTGCTCCTCTTCTCCACCTTCTATTCTCTTCTTTAAAATTCAGCAAATGAAATGATAATGTTATGTCTTCTCTCCTCAACCCTTACTATCTTATGTCATATTGGGCTTAAAAAATAACACCCCCTATTTACTTCCAACTCTAATAAATAGGCCCAATTAAATATAATCTCTTAATATCTCTATTTAGTTCAATAAATTAAATAAATACCAATACACACAAAGTTAATTAATTCAATTAACTATTATATCTCATAATAATTAAATAATTAATTAACACACCAAGTAAAATAAAATAGAATAATAAAATAAATACAGATAAAATCCTCTAATAACTCAATGTCTCATATTTCCGGTCTAATCTTAATTACTCGGAAAATTCCCAAAACGCTAAATATTAACTCGTTAATATTTCTAATACTAAAAATATTAAAATTTTCGATTAAATATTGATCCGCTATCCCGAACTAGTACCGACTAAATCGTCCCAAAACGCGAAAATTTCAATAAACATCATATATGACTAAATTAAGCAAATAATTATTAAAAACACCAAATAATATAATTACTAATATAATTAATAAAAATATTAATAAAATTCGGGATGTTACAACTCTCCCCCACTTAGAATATTTTCGTCCTCGAAAATTCAATCGACACAACCATTTCGACACCGAAACCACACTTACTCTCTCCCGATTCATACCAATACAAAATGTTCCACATCTTCAACCATACAAGCTTCCAAGGATGCCACTCCAATACTCGAATGGAATACTATCCAAACACACTGTTCTCTCAATGTCAAACTTAGCAAGTCTCTCCATTCGATAATCCATCCTCACTGGAATAAAATAAGTGCATCTCGTCGACCTATCCACAATGACCCAAATCACTTCAATTACTCGACGTTCTCAGCAACCCGAAACAAAATCCATAGAGATACTATCTCACTTCCACTCGAATAGGATAACTGTTGCACCAACTAAACGGTTTCTGACAAGTCCAACTCAAATACACAATTTCGCTATATCCCTCTTCATATTGCCACTAAACATTTTCCTCAAATATTGATACATTTTAGTAGCATCATGACGTATACTCAAACCATCATGGTGCCCGTCATCCAAAATTCTCTTTCTCAAATCCGAAACATCAGGAATACAACTCGATCATAACACCTAATGACACTATTCTCGTCAATCCAAAAGTTATCACCCTTTCCTTGATTAATCAATGTCATATTCTCAACCAATTGCAAATCCAATTTATGACCCTCTCTAATCTCAACTAGAATGTCTCACGTAAGCTTCAACATACCAAGCTTAACACACAAATACGTCGCTTCACAAACCAAACTCAAATCTCTAAAGTGTTCCAACAATTCCAATTCTCGAATCCTCAACATAGACTTGTGCAATTATTTCCTACTCAATTCCTTCAATCAAACAAATACTACAACTTTTGTGCTCACTAAACACTTCGAATCTCGATCCAACAATTAATACCTCTTAAGTTCCAAAACAAATCCAAGGGTGGATAACATCCATTCATACATCGAATAATTCTTCTCATGAACTTTAAGTTGCCTTGAAGCATAAACTACTACTTGTCGATATCTGTATCAACACACCTCAGATCGAAATCTCCTACCCAAGAAGATTCACTTCTTCCAACCAAAACTCACATTCAGAAAGCTTCGCATTAAACCTCTTCTCTATCAGCACCGATACACAATCCTTAATGTTCAGTATGATCATCTTCACTCTTAGAATCAAAATGTCCTCAAGAAACGTCACCTCATAGAACCTTCTTTCTTCTTAATCGACAAAACAGGCGCACCCTACGGTTACACATTCAAACGAATGACCCTCTTCTCAAATAACTCCTCAAATCTACTCTCCAACTTCTCCTTAGTCGCTTTACACGCTACCAAATTAGTAAGACAAGTCTATCTCATTCAATACGATATCGTCTCCTATCAACAATAGATTAAGGGTGATCAAGTCCTCAATTTGTCAATAGACAGTCGTCAATCATAATGAAACATAAACCACCGTTACTAAACTATAATAGTGTTCCTTCAGAACTTGCACTCGAATCACTTAAAACCCCAAGATTCAAAATCTCTCTTAAAGTTACAATTACTTGATTCAACTCCAACCAATTCACACCAAAATTCTCATCAACTTAGTCTAACGGAAAACAAATTACATCAATTCTCAAAATCTCTACCAAAGATGCTCAACGGATAATTCAAACACGTAAAAGAAATAGAAACAAAGCCACAGCAGTTGTATCAATAACTACACTTCCGTGCATAACAGATAAAACATGATCCAATCTTATAGCACAATCCAAAGAATAAAATAATGCGTTGCACCATTATCAATAATAAAGCACGTACCTCAGGTTAACTTATCCTTAGAAGTAGTCTCAGCACCAGACAACGCAAACACTTTTCCTTTCGCTTGATCCTTCTTTGGCTTATCGCACATGGCACAATTGTGTCCTTGCTCGCCACAACTGTAGCAAATCCTACTCGAACCAACTCCACAATCAACAATTTTGTGACCCGTCTCGCCACACCTGTAGCACTTAATCGGAGTAGAAGCTCCTCCCCCACTTGGCTTCTTACCAAGACCAGATTGTTCCGTCATGTCATCATACGATTTCTCACGGAACTGTTCTCCTCCTCGTTTCAACTGTAGAAACCTCACTTCTTTCTTTCCACGCACATCTTCTAGAAAATAGTTTCCCAAAAATGCATCACGGAAAAGAGTCCAAGTAACTTCAATACCTTCTCTTTCAAATCTCCGCACAGTATTACTCCACCAAACGTCAGCTTCTTTTGTCAGCACGTGAGTACCAAATTGTACCTTCTGTACATCAGTACAACTCACGACTTGAAAGATCTTCTCAATTTATCTCATCCATGCGTGCGCTTTGTCTGGTCCATACCCTCCTTCAAAGATCGGCGGGTTGCACCTTTGAAAGTCTCCAAAAGCACGGAACTCATCCTTTCCTCCATAATCGACATTCTCTTGCAACGCTTGTCCAATCGCACCAGTCCACCTCATGATTGCCTCAACATTAATGTTACCATTCCTTCCTGCAGCCATCGTCCTAAACAACCAAACAATTAGACAAAACAGTATCGATCGTGTCAGATACACGAATCAAATACAACAGGATAAAAGACATTAATAACCTTGACCAACTGGTCGGCCATGCTCTGATACCACTAATGTAACACCCCTATTTACCCCATAAATAATAAGCATATAATCAGAGAATAAGCATGCATATAATTAAAAAGGGCGTCACATCGACGTTTTTAAAAACTAAAAGCTTTTAAAAACCGACAACATTTATCCACAAAATACAATACACCTGGTCATTTCAAATAACACCTGACATATAATCATAATTCATCCAGAATATGCATTAACAGCGGAAAGTAATACTCATGTGTTTCATATAAATGATACATGTCCCATACCATGATCATATCTCCATAAACAACTCATAAGATAACCATAATCATAATATTTGGCTTAAAGCCTCTCAACAACAAGTAACCAATTAAATAGGTTCACAAGTTATAACAAAATACATAAACAATTAGAACATGAGTTCAACGTCTAAGCTACCCAGTGTTACATGACCAGAGCATTGACTCGCTACTTAATTACCAAGCAAACTCAGAAGAAACTCCAACTAGGTCACACGCAAGCTACTAATCGTCAAACCTGCATGTCGCCAAACGAGGGCAACATTAAAACAGAAGGGTGAGAATACAAACCATTATGAAGAAAGTATAACGGAATACAATGGTTAAATCAACACTTCAAGTAATTAATCATATTATGTATAACCATGTAGATAATAGTAATCAACCCATATTTCACATGTTATCGAGTATACAACAAGCTTGAATAGTATAATATTTCAATTCTACTATTATATTCTCAATTAAGTACACAATCATAGTTATCACATATTCACACATTTTATCAAATATATATTCAAACTTCACTCGTTTCAATTATCAAACTCATACACATATCACAACTACATCAACTTCACATACTCAATTATCGCATAATTTTAATGTGACACAATGCAAGATATGTGACGCTATGCATGTGGTACCGAATTGTGAACCCAAAGTTTCACCGCTTTCCGATTCAATATCTAGAATCCAAGTCACGCTTCCGATCCGGACAAGACCAAAGCCCACCCAAAATGTAAACATATAGTCTACCGCTTCCGATTCACTCTAGAATCTAAGCCTCGCTTTTATTTCAAAGCAAACCACCTTTGTTTCAAGGCACACTATGATATGAATGTATGTACAATGTTAACAAACATATGCAATTAAGATCATCTCTACCATCTTAACTTTCCGCATATCACAATAATTTAACTCTATGAATTATCCACCAATTGTACACAACATTCACAACACACACACATCATTAACATATAAGAGGCCAATTAATCAATTACGATTCACACAGTCCAATTAACACTAGTAACCATACTATCTCATGTTAATTCTCATTTTACCAATTATACATGAACACACACTTTCAACATCAAGCAATTAATCATTAGAATTAATATTAACTAACTACTCACAGAGAATCAATATTAGCACAACATCATTGGCATAGAAATATATATTTCTCAACATACATATTCAAGACAAAACACAATTACGGACAAATCCTCAAAATATCGTAATTTACCGACAAACTGAATAATTGATCCATGTCCAAACATAAACCAATCAAATCGGCTCAATACAATTAATACAACTATTAATCATCAATTAATATCACCTATTGCCAACAAAACTATTTTTTATTGAAAATAATGTAACACTAGCTTTCTAACGCTTCAAACAGTACTCAAAACGGATTCACGGTTTGAAAGTTATGAATTTGTAAAGTTCTAACGAGAATATAAGCACCAACATCATAAACTGACAACTCTAAACATGTCAGAGTTACGCAAAATAATTGAAATATGACTCATAATATCTCGAAACAACTCCGACAATTTTATTGGCAACTCTAACAACTCTGTTGACAACTCTAATAACTTTGTTGATAACTCTAACAACTCTATTGACAATTTTAACATAATTGAAATTAACTTAGTTAGATAATCACAATGTTTATCTATAACTTAAATTCCTAAAAAAATATTATATTAACCATCTTAAGTTATCATAATTATTATCATTATAATAAATTTCTATTATGTTAGTAACTTTGAATATTGAAACAAGTCATCTTCAATTTTGATGGCACAGTGCGCAGAGTATTAATTTTTCATTTGGTTACTTTCAATTTAACTCCTAGTGTATCGCTACAGTAACTAGAATATAGTAATAAATCTAACCAACACAATGAAATGTGGTGTCTACTACATGTGTATATATCATGAACGAAGCACATGTATGTAGAAAAATAGCCGCTACAGTAGGTACAAGGAAACCAGAAACAGAGCACGGTTTGGAACAGCCACAATGCAAATTTTCGTTAGTGTTTCAAATTAAATTTCCCATTTTCTACACAATAACCTAATCATGTTAATCTACCCATTGACCCAATCATACAAACCCATAATAATAAGAATTCTCCCCCTTACCTCTTTGATTCTTCAAACCCTAGTTCTCACTTGTTCCCCTTTTGCTCCTCTTCTCCACCTTCTATTCTCTTCTTTAAAATTCAGCAAATGAAATGATAATGTTATGTCTTCTCTCCTCAACCCTTACTATCTTATGTCATATTGGGCTTAAAAAATAACACCCCCTATTTACTTCCAACTCTAATAAATAGGCCCAATTAAATATAATCTCTTAATATCTCTATTTAGTTCAATAAATTAAATAAATACCAATACACACAAAGTTAATTAATTCAATTAATTATTATATCTCATAATAATTAAATAATTAATTAACACACCAAGTAAAATAAAATAGAATAATAAAATAAATACAGATAAAATCCTCTAATAACTCAATGTCTCATATTTCCCGTCTAATCTTAATTACTCGGAAAATTCCCAAAACGCTAAATATTAACTCATTAATATTTCTAATACTAAAAATATTAAAATTTTCGGTTAAATATTGATCCGCTATCCCGAACTAGTACCGACTAAATCGTTCCAAAACGCGAAAATTTCAATAAACATCATATATGACTAAATTAAGCAAATAATTATTAAAAACACCAAATAATATAATTACTAATATAATTAATAAAAATATTAATAAAATTCGGGATGTTACAGTAGCAACCTGCCCTAAAATTAAAGGTTTTAGAGTCGCCACCTATTCTGAAGGGCGAATAGGAAACCCTACGCAGTTAAGAGATCGAGGTAAGTTATTATAATCAGGTCGAGGGAAGGTGTTAGGCACCCTCAACCCTTTCCTATCGGCTTTGAATCTAAGGTAACAGTTTATGGCTAAAAGTTAAGGTTAATAACTAAAGAATTGAATAGGGGAAAATTGAGATTTTAGGGAGGGGACTCGCCTTGGTTATCCAAGTGCCTACGTATCTCCTTAGGGAGAATCAGAGTCAACGTAGTTCGGGCACAGGGTTGTACGCCTTTGAATTGACTATGGAGGTTTGAAGGCTTTTTGAATGGCCTATCGTAGTTTTGAATTTGATTTGAAAGGCATTTTGAGTTGCTTGATTGAAAAGGATGAAAATCTGTAGTATCGTGGTTTAGTGTTTTTTAGATGTTTTGGGCGTACAACCCTGATTTGATATGGCACCGTTAGATGCAGTGACCAATAGATTTGGTCAGTATAGCTAACGGATTAATGGGGCATCGCTGGTTACTCAGATCGATAGATTCGATCGTTGCGGGCAGCAAATTAAATGTATTTTAAGTTTTATATATTTTTATCTCTCGTCTAATGCGACTAATAGCTTTAGTCGGGTCGAGGAGAGAATTAATGTTAATGTTTCCTTCGTTTCCGAATGGGCAATGGGATTGGACAGACCCTAATATATTGGTAGTTTTTATAGGGTTTTTTTTGTGATTTTTAATCATTAAAAAATAATTAAATCAATTAAGTCGACTAATCGACATAATCGAATAATTCGGGGAAAAAATCCTAATCCTAATTTTATATCATAATCCTTATTAAAATAAATTAACTAAGTAACTAATATTAATTGAATCTAATCTAAATCAAATAATAAAGACTAAAAAAATAAAATATATATATATATATATATATATATATATATATATATATATAAAGGTAAAACCTGGGTGTGATTGCATATGGATGTATTCTGAGCATCCATGGTGGTCTTGCACATTTGGGGGCGTTAGATCCTATTCGTTGGAGATTCAGTGGTTGTGATACAAGGGCACATGGTGGACGTTCATTAAGGCTACGCACGGCATCTGTAGTTGAAAGATTAAGAAAAAATAAATAAACAGAACGTCTGGGGGCGGAATCGAACCCGCGTTCTTGTGCAAGAAGCCCTTAACGCGCCCCCTTTCCAGGGATCCAATTCTCACTTGTTGATAATTTTATCAACTCAAAGAATAATATTCAAAAACAATTCCCCCTAAAATTTGAACGCAAAAAACCGCGCCCAGTACCACTCGTCATTCCCAATGGATCTGCAACCCTTGCTACGAATTGGCTACAAGTTTGCTGCGACTTTCTTCGTGGCCAAACCTGCGTAATCCAAAAATCCATCAAAACGGAACTAAAATCAAATCTGAATGCGTGGTTCAACTGCAAATCATCCACTGAACTCGATAGCACCGTTAATTTTGGCCGATTTCTTCTAAACCTCAGTGCCCCCAATTCAAAGCTTCAATAACCTAACAATGGCAGAACACTATACCTGCACCCAAACTCAAATTAAATGGCACATAAAGCTTCTAAACTTCTTCACGATCCAGAATTTATAATCAAACACAATTTAAATTGCCTAAATATATGAAATCGGGATTAAAACAAAAATGCATAAACCGTGAGTGTATGCGCGACCATTCTGACTGTGAGGGCCCTTGAAGATGATCCCTATGGCTTCGAGGAACGTCCAGGAAACTGATTCCAATCTCCAAACTCCTTGAATCCGCCTGCAAGCTAGAAAACAAATTTTATTTTCTTCTTAAATTTTTTAGTCCGGTTTTGGTTCTTGTAGGTCAGAAAAAATCCTCCCCTGGTATCTGCAATTTCTCACTATATATGGGATCGGATTAGGGTAACAAACTTGAAGGAAATCAAATATAATCTTGTTCTTTGATGGTGGAAAGTTTGATTGATAATTTTTATCAAATCTTTCCAAAATTGCTTTTTTCTTGCCCTTGAAGCTTGTGCACGAATTTGGATTTAATTATAGTGATATCATCATGATATTTTCATCACATAATAGACATAAAATCAAATTTTTGATTTTCTATTATTTATCTTAATTAATATCAAATTAGAAATGAATTAAAATCAAATTTAATTAAATAAAATAATGACATGGCATGAGATTGGGCCAAGGGCTTATAACAATATTAGAATCAAGTTTGGATCAAAGAAATAAGGGTCCATTTAGAGAATTTTCAAAATTAGTCAATATCTCCATACATTCCTTCAAACTTTGCCAACTTTAACGAGACATAACCCCTTCAATATTTGTCATATAAATATGTTCTAGGACTTTTTGGAAAGCTCAAAGAGTCCTCTAAATGAACCTTTTTGTTTCATCTCAATTGAAGTTTCCATGCTCAAGTTATGAGCTTTGACCCGAAAGGTGTTTTTCGTTGACTTTTAAAAGGACCTGTAATGTTTTTGTTCATATCTCTCAAATGATGCATTTCTTTCCTTGGCTTGTGAGAGGCAAAGTTGTAGAAAATAAAATTTCCTTCAAAATAGGCTTTTGTTGGGGAAATTTTGCTGCTCCATGTGAAAGTTATGGCCAGTCAAAGTTGAGTTGACTTTCTCCTATAAAAACCCTAATTTGAACCTTTGCATTTGTTCATTTCTGAGTTTTTTATTGATGGATCATGATCAACCTTTGATCAAATGATGGATATAACCTCACATACTTGATGTTGACCAAAAATCTTGAAGTTTGACTGTATTTTGACTATAGTTGACTTTCAAGTCAGCATAGTCGATTATTGATCATCTGAGCCATTGAGTGAGCAATCCTTGGAATTGAAGCTTGACTTTTGACATGGAGATGCCTTTATACATATGATATACCTTGAGATCCATTTAAGGCCTCAGAGATTCGAAATCCTTTGATAAACTGCAAACCCTAATTTTGAGACCCTCGATTAGGAGAGAGTGACTTGAATAAACCTTTGAACCTTGAGCCATTGAAGATGCATAGAGGAGGGAAAATTTTGGGGTATGACACAGCCCTCTACAAAAGAGTGCTGTAAAAAGTGTTCTGATGAAGAATACGAAGACGTGGCCTCTCCCTATTGGCCGAAGGCGCGCGCGCGTTTTGATTTTTGAACCCATGGATCTGGTGCTTTAAGACATACGTGGTAGCGTGCACCCTCGTCGCCACAGCCTCCAGATCTCTCGCTCCCTCAATCCAACGCTCACAAGGCTGGCAGTCCATCATACACCCTCAAAGGCTCGCTGCACAGGATCAAACGCTAAGTTTTCTAATTTTTTTTATTTTTAATTACATGAATCTCTTTTTATTTTATTTTTTTCCTTTCTTTTTTTATAATTATTGTTTTTACTCATTTATTCTTATTTATCTTAATAAATTTTATTATAGTAGAATTATAATTATTTATTTTATTGAAAGTTCGATTTTTTACAATTTTTATTAATAATTGTTTTTTATTTTAAACACAATCCTTTTTTACGAATGCTTTTAATCAATTAAATAATTAGGATTTAATCACCAAATTATTTAATTGACATATTAAATCGAACTTTCGGCCTTTTGGTGTTATTTTTAAATTATTTAATGGTTTCTAACCCTGGTTTATCCCGATAAATCAGGGTTGTAGATCAGTTAATGCACTAACATTTCTCTTCTTTGTGCTCAATTTTCAGGGTTAACTAAGATCCTTCAACCACGCGCCACACCAGATCAAAAAGCTAAGTTTTTAATTTGTTGATTTAATCTCATTTTATTTTGCCTTTTGGATTAAAATAGGGTTTCCATAAATAGTCAATGAATCTGTAATACACTAACCCTTATTGTTTTTCCTTCGTTAATTTTCAGGGTTAACCAACCGATTAAAGCTCAAACCTTGTGGTAACCCTAAACTTATTCTCATTTAATTATTGTTCTTTATAACCCAATATTATTACTTGTGGCTAACCCATTTTTCTTTATCACTGTGATTTCCCCCTCCCCATGGTTAATATATTTTTGTAACTGCTTTTGGTTTGTATTGTTTGGCCTTGAAGGCACTTAAACTATTACGCTTTACATTATAACTGCGTGGTTAGTAATTCTAGGGAGTGCAACTCTGAACAGAATTAGAAAAACTAATTTACAAGATAATACATCTGAATCAATCACGTGATTGTGCACCCACACACCTTTAAAGGTAACCCCTCTTGTTGCTTGTTGCCTTGTTATTTGCTGCCTTGTTTATTACAGAATAGTCAAGTCCCTCGGATACGAGGATGCCTCAGCAAATGTTGCCCTCAGTTCATTCTCATCACTAAAGATCATAAGTCCCGTCGATGCTGCCTTCGGTGATATGATCTCGTCCCTCAAGGTTGCCTACAATGTGATATGATAGTCCCTTTCGATTGCTGAAGCGTCCTCATTGGTTGCCTAAAATGACTATTTTATCCTTCCCTTAGACTACCTGCCCTCTTTATGGCACGGACAGTCTTATGGCGAACGATAACTTCGATGACCCTTCAACCTCCAATAAAAGGACTTCCTACCCTCTTATGGTATGGATAGCCCTGAAAGGCTAAAAGAACATTTTTAATAGGGGTAATTATCTCCTAATTGCTTGCTCCGGTTTAAATTTATTTATACCCTTTTATCAAAAACCTTCAAAAAGGCTACGCTTATTTACAAGCTAAAGTCCTTATTCAAATCTTTTTCTTTATTCACTGCAAACATTTTCAAACATTTCAAAGTGAGCTAAGCAATTAAGAGCCCATGGAAAACCATGGATGCAAAGGGTGCCTTAAACCTTCCCTTTGTATAAATTACCCCCCGAACTCAAATTTTCTTTTAAAGGTTTTTTTCTGTTCTTTTAGCCTTTCTTTAAATTGGATAAAATTAAAGTCGGTGGCGACTCTTGCTTACCGCGACATTTCTTTAAAATAAGTTCACCGTATTACACTCGGGTATGCGCACGCCGACCCTTCAGGTCGACGCATCTTATCTGGTGACTTAAGGATTCAGTGTATGAACATAATGCGTCGACGCATTGATGGCTCAGGTCGACGCATGGCATTTTGAGGAAACCTCGGGTATGCGCACGCCGACCCTTCAGGTCGACGCATGTGTCATGATTTGTCCAAAAACAAGTGCAGAACTTCAATAGGTCGACCTATCCAGTAGGGCAGGTCGACCTATCGCTACTTTTACTAGTTTTTTGTTGTGTTTAATTGGCTAATGCAAGGGGTGTGGTATATATATCAAATTGATCATTCTTAAGCAAATTAACAAGAAACGTGAAAGATATACTCAAGCTTCTTCTCATCTTCAACCTTTCGCTTATTGATCGAAAATCACACATAATCATCTTTTTCGATCGGAGTAAGGAACGTGCGTTAATAAGGTTCGACGGTAGACATTGGTCTTGTTCGAGTGAAGATTGTTGAGGGTGTTTCTTATATAAAACCTTAGGGTTTTTTATTCTACATCAAATGTTTGATGGGAAGGTTTTTGACGATCGCTTCGCTTTGGGAATCATTTCAGCCGAGCATAAGGAATTGAGGGATTAAAGATTCGCTCATCAAATTTGCTACAACCGGAGGATTGAAAAGGAAGGATCGGGGTCTTGATCGGTGAAGATCATTGAAATTTACTTGATTCAACTTGAATCAAGGGGAGGAAAGAATTGTATTCAATTTTACTGCATGTGTCTAGTTGGTGATTGGTAAATTCTATCCTTGTTAAACATTTTGCAATCAAATAAAACTTTACTAATATCACTTGAAATTAGGGACAGTCGTACTCCTGCGAGGACGATAGAGGAACTACCTTAACAAATCTCGCGTTCTTTATCGTTCTTACTTTTATCTTTTCCTTTTTCGTTTTGTTAAATATTCATTGTTGAGCAAAAATTAAAGTTGGGTGAGAATCGCTCACCAAGTGTTTGATAAAATTACTCATTCAATTTTTGGTTTATTTTTGTTAAGCGGTTCATTGCGAGTAAGATTCTAGTAAGTGTGTATTTGAGTTAATTGATAAATTCGTTAAAACGTAATTCATAATTCGACATTTTCATCCGTTCGGTTTAGTGCACATATCCGGTCCCCGATAACTCGATCGTTCGCAGACGATTAAGTTATTCAGGGAAGTCACGTTTCAAAAGCTAAAATTTTCTTAAGTCGGAAAAAGTTGGTCTATTCACCCCCCTCTAGACCATCCCTATCGTCTAACAATTGATAGTTCCCAAAATGTTTGCTTGTTGTGTATCTCTAATAAGTTTTCCCTTAATGTGGAGTTCATGTTGTTATTCCTTCCATGGATGTGTGGATGTTTAAAGTGCGACTTTGGGTCTTTTCCTCTGTCAGTAGCTTTCTCTCGAGCCTTCTAGTAGGACTTTGTTCCTCTAAGTGGTATGTGTTTATCTACAATTGTGTCCCTAGCATGGGTCTTCAGAAGGATTTGCTTTATATCTCTAGATTATTGATATTCCATGTGTCTGTTGGTACTGTGATGTTTTGTCACTTCCTAGTATTTTTGTGCTTGTTTTGTCAGCATATACATGACATTCATTCATACATACAACATGCATAAAAAAAATTTTAAAAAAATATAAATAAAAATTATTAAAAAATAAATAAAAATAAAAAATAAGAAAAATAAGAAAAAAAAAAAAAAGAAAAAGAAAAATATATTCATATCCATTATCATTTCTTTCCTCAAAGTACATGATTTCTCTCCATTAAAGTGTCTACCCTAAGAAGAAAGTGTTTATCCTTTCTAATTCCCCACTGAGTTTGGTCCTCGTGGAAGAATTTTGCTCCAGTGTTCCTCCTCAGCATTTATCTGGATGGAATTAATCCCCAGTTGAGTTTATTCCTCAAGGGGTAGAGTCTTGTTTGGCCGTTTCTATCCAGTTTGTTCTTAGAGTTGAACTTTGGTCTCTTGCAACACTATATTGAAACCTCTCTAGGCTGAGAAACCTAGATCGAGAAGGCATTTGTTTTGCACCTCTTGAGGATTTTGTTTTCCTAAATAATGGAGAATCTGTTTATGATTGATATCAGATATTGAAAGATTTATTTTCCAGCAGTGTTGTTATTGCACTCCCGTGGAATTTGTGCTTGAAAGCAAGGAGAAGGATCTGACTTTAAGCAACTTATGTTATCCCCATCATGTTTTGGTTGACAAAAAATGGAAGCCTCTTTATTTGAGCAAGTTTGTATGTATTCACGTATCAATCTTATCTTCAAAGCAAGTAATAATCTCTCAAGATTTATGAACTTCTTGATTCCAGACAGAAGAAGCTCAGCAAATGGTAAGTCCCTTCGGCAGAAGTGACAGTTTGCATCCAGTTAATGGAAGAAGTTCAAAAAATGGTAAGTCCCTTCATCAGGAGTGACAGCTTGCATCCAGTTAATGGAAGAAGCTCAGCAAATGGTAAGTCCCTTCATCAGGAGTGACAGTTTGCATCCAAATGGAAGAAACTCAGCAAATGATAAGTCCCTTCAGCATAAGTGACAGTTTGCATCCAGTTATTGGAAGAAGTTCAGCAAATGGTAAGTCCCTTCATCAAGAGTGACAGTTTGCATCCAGTTAATGGAAGAAGCTCAGTAAATGGTAAGTCCCTTCAGTATAAGTGACAGTTTTCATCCAAATGAAGGAAGCTCAGCAAATGGTAAGTCCCTTCAGCAGAAGTGACAATTTGCATGCAGTTCTACACCGTCAATGGTACGTCGGTGCAACTCTTTTCTACCTACAGCGGAACGTTGGTAGCTCACCTTCAATGGAACGTTGATGCATTTTATATCTTCACCGTCAATGGGACGTCGGTGTATCTCTTTTCTACCTCCAGTAGGACGTTGGTAGCTCACCTTCAGTGGAACGTTGGTGTATCTTTTTATATCTTAACCGTCAATGGTATGTCGGTGAATCTCTTTTCTACCTCCAGTGGAACGTTGGTAGCTCATCATTAATGGAACGGTGGTGTATTCCCTTTATATCTTCAAATGAAAAATTGGTATTTTTGATTCTCGAGTGAAAGGTGATATATTTTTTCTCATCCTTGGTGAAAGAGGATGCATTCCTTCTCCACCTTCTATGAAAGTCGGTGTATTTTCTCATCCCCAGTGAAAGGTGATGCTTTAACCTCTCTGGCGCGAAATGTTTTCCCCAGCGAAGTTTCTTTTCCCAGCAAAATCTCATCTCTCCAATGAAGTCTTGTTTTCCCCAGTGGATCTTTTCCATGAGACTTTTGCTTTCCCTAGTGGTGTCTTGTTTCATTATCATGTCAAATGCATTCATTAAACATTGCATTGTTAGAACAAGATTTGTTCTGATCAATATTCTTGTTTTGATGATAACAATGTACATGAATTTTGTATAAGACAATGTGGTACTCTAATCCTTTGCATTTTCCATTTTAGGAAATATATAAAGAGTATGCACAACTCAACGCTAGAAGCACTGACTCAGAAGGTTCAAGATTGCAACATCACAACATGCTCTCACAAGACATAAGAAGATGGTCAAGCAGAGTCAAAACATGGTCTATGAAGCATCAGAAGAACATTAGATCAAAAGCAGAAGCACTGAAGTTCTTATGGTATCACGCTCAAGCACTTCAAGTCTAAAGGCAAGAAGATGCTCTGCACCAAGATGAATGACTCTGATTATTCAAACGTTGTATTCACAAATATGAGATCAGAAGCAAGTACAAGATGACAGGCTACTCTGACTGACAAAAAGGAACGTTAGAAGCTACAAAAGGCAAAGTCAGGAAAAGCAAGGCTCGAGGTAGTTGACAAAAGTGTAAAACATTAAATGCAGCGCTGTACTTTTCACGCAATGCATTAAATGCAACCCAACGGTCATCTTCTCAAACGCCTATAAATATGGAAGTTTTGATCAGAAGCAGTAACAACAACTCTTGCAAAAATACTGAAACGCTGCTGAATTTAATACTCACGAACTTCATCTTCAACCTCACAACTCTTGTAATATCTTAGTGAGTGTTAAGCTTAGAACTTAAGAGAAATACCACAGTTGTGATTATAGCTTTCTAAGAAGAAAATTCATACTCTTGTAAACATTTATTTTACATTGATTGTAAAAGGTTCCTAGAGTGATCAGTGAGATCAGTAAACTCTAGAAGACTTAGAAGTTATCTAAGTGGTGTATTCCTAGAGTGATCAAGTTGTGATTAGTATACTCTAGAAAACTTAGAGGGTATCTAAGTGGAAAACCATTGTAATCAAGATTGATTAGTGGATTAAATTCTCATTTGAGGTAAATCACTCTAAGGGGGTGGACTGGAGTAGTTTCATTAACAACGAACCAGGATAAAAATAATTGTGTTCATTGTTTTTATCTTAAGAGTTTTTAAAGTCACACTTAATCAACCCCCCCCCCCCCTTTCTAAGTGTTTTTCTATCCTTCAATTGGTATCAGAGCGACGGTTCTAGGTGCAAGCACTTAACCGTGTTAGTAAAAGAATCAGGGAGAAAAACACTAAGTCAAGATGGTTGATCCACCAAGATCTACACCTGTTCCTGCTGAACAAAACAATGGAAATGGAAACAATGGCTACCCTAGACCACCAGTGTTTGATGGTGAAAACTTTGAATACTGGAAAGATAGACTCGAAAGTTACTTTCTTGGTTTAGATGGTGACTTATGGGATCTACTTGTGGATGGTTACAAACATCCTTTAAATGCTAGTGGAGCAAAGATGTCTAGGCAAGAAATGAGTGATGATCAAAAGAAACAATTCAAAAATCATCATAAGTCAAGGACTGTTCTGCTGAACGCTATTTCTCATGTTGAATATGAGAAGATATCCAACAGAGAAACTGCCTATGATATCTATGAATCATTGAAAATGACTCATGAAGGAAACGCCCAAGTCAAGGAGACTAAAGCTCTTGCATTAATCCAGAAGTATGAAGCCTTCAAAATGGAGGATGATGAAAACCTTGAAACAATGTTCTCAAGATTTCAAACTCTAACTGCTGGATTAAGAGTACTTGACAAGGGATACACAAGGGCTAATCACGTCAAGAAGATCATCAGAAGCTTTCCTAAAAGATGGGGCCCAATGGTGACTGCATTCAAGATTGCTAAGAATCTAAATGAGTCTCTCTTGAAGAGTTGATCAGTGCTCTGAGGAGTCATGAAATAGAGGTGGATGCTAATGAACCTCAAAAGAAAGGTAAGTCTATTGCATTAAAGTCTAATAATAAAAAATGCACTAACGCTTTTCAGGCTAAAGAAGAAGATTCTGAAGAGTCAGAATCAAAAGAAGAAGATGAATTGTCCATGATCTCTAGAAGGGTAAACCAACTCTGGAAGAGTAAACAAAGGAAGTTCAAGAACTTTAAAAGTTCCAAAAGGCCTAAAAGAGGAGAATCTTCTGGAATCAGAAGATCTGATAAAAAGAATGTCACATGCTTTGAATGGAAGGAGCTAGGACACTACAAGAATGAGTGTCCAAAGCTTCAGAGGGAAAAGCCCAAGAAGAAGTTTCAAAAGAAGGAAGGCCTTATGGAAACTTGGGATGATTCAGATTCATCAGAATCAGAATCAGACTCTGAAGACGAGCAGGCAAACATTGCGCTCATTGCAACTGTTGATGATGAATCAGAATCTACATCAGACTCAGATTCTGAAGAGGTATTGTTTGAACTATCTAGAGAAGAGTTAGTTTCCAGTCTAACTGAAATTCTGGAACTCAAGGCTCAACTTAGTATCAAATACAAAATGCTGAAGAAGCTATTTGAATCTGAAACTAAGAAGCTTGAAGTAGAAAATTCTGAACTGAAGGAAAAAGTTTTAAAATTATCCAAAGATGTTGAATCATCTTCTGGTTCAGAAAAGTCTATTCCAAGTATGAACAATATTATTAAAGAATATGACTTGATCTTCTGATACTTTGCTTATGGGTTCTTCAGCGTCTGAAATAGAGATTTCTATATCTGCAAAATTCTCAAACCGCTTTGGCTTTTCAAGACCAAACTTATCATCAAATCTGATATTGATTGATTCTTCAACAACCAATGTTTCAGTATTGTATACTCTGTAGCCTTTTGAGCGTTCAGAATATCCAAGAAGGAAACACTTTTGTGCCTTAGAATCAAACTTATGCAGATGATCTTTAGTGTTCAGAATATAACATACACATCCAAATGGATGGAAATATGAAATGTTAGGCTTTCTTTTCTTCCATAATTCATAAGGAGTCTTATTGAGAATAGGTCTGATAGAGATTCTATTCTGAATATAACATGCAATGTTAACTTTTTCTGCCCAGAAATGCTTATCCATATTGGTTTCATTGCTCATGGTTCTGGCCATTTCTTGTAGAGTCCTATTCTTTCGCTCTACAACTCCATTTTGCTGTGGAGTTCTAGGGCAAGAGAAATCATGGGCAATACCATTTTCTTTGAAATAAATCTCAAAGAATCTGTTCTCAAATTCGCCACCATGATCACTTCTGACCTTTATGATTTTACACTCTTTCTCAGATTGAATCTGGGTGCAGAAGTCAAAGAACACTATATGAGACTCATCCTTGTGTTTCAAGAACTCTACCCACGTCCATCAGCTATAATCATCTATGATGACTAATCCATATTTCTTCCCTCTGACAGATGCTATTTTGACTAGGCCAAACAGATCAATGTGCATAAGTTCTAGCGGCCTAGAAGAAGAGACAACATTCTTAGACTTGAAAGAAGGTTTGGAAAACTTCCCTTTCTGACATGCTTCGCAAAGAGCATCTGGTTTATATTTCATATTAGGGAGTCCTCTGACCAGATTTAGTTTGTTAATCTGAGAAATCTTTCTCAAACTAGCATGGCCTAATCTTTTGTGCCAGACCCATTTCTCTCCACTAACAGACATAAGACAAGTTACCTTCTGATTCTTAAGATCTTGAAGATCAATCTTGTAAATGTTGTTCTTTCTCTTGCTTGTAAAAAGATTTGAGCCATCCTTCTGACTAATAGCTTTACAAGACTTTTGATTGAAGATTATGTCATAACCATTGTCACTTAATTGACTTATGGAAAATAAGTTATGAGCTAATCCATCTACTAGCAGAACATTAGTTATGGAAGGAGAGTTACCAATACTTATGGTTCCTGAGCCAATGATCTTGCCCTTCTGGTTCCCTCCAAACTTAACTTCTCCAGCAGATTTAAGCATCAGGTCTTGGAACATAGACCTTTTTCCCATCATTGTCGCGAGCACCCAGAGTCCAGGTACCATGACATGTTTTCCTTTATCTTCTTTGCAACTAAGGATATCTGCAACAGGGATAATATTTTCCTTAGGTACCCACAATTTCTTGGGTCCTTTCTGGTTAGTTCTCCTCAAGTTCTGATTGAACTTGGGTTTAGCATGAAAATTAACAGGAGGAACAACATGATATTCCCTATTCCGAGTTACATGATATTTTCTAGTATGTGTTACATGCTTCTTAGTGTGTGTAATGTGGAAACTTTTAGCATGTGATGTGAGCCTAATATCATGGGAGTGGCCATACTTGAATTGATCATACAATGGCTTGTATGTGATTTTCATATCATCCACAGTTTCAAGTTTGTATGGGGTTTCACCCTCATAGCCTATGCCAACTCTCTTGTTTCCACTAACAGCATATATCATAGAGGCAAGTTGACTTCTTCCAATACCTCTAGATAAGAACTTCCTAAAGCTCAAGTCATATTCTTTAAGAATATGGTTCAGACTAGGAATAGAATTTTCTGAGTCAGAAGGAGCTCCAACATTTATGGATAATTTTAAAACTTTTTCCTTCAGTTCAGAATTTTCTACTTCCACCTTCTTAGTTTCAGAATCAAATAGCCTTTTCAGCTTTTTGTATTTGATACTAAGATGAGCCTTGAGTTCCAGAATTTCAGTTAGAATCGAAACTAACTCTTCTCTAGATAGTTCAGAAAATACCTCTTCAGAATCTGATTCTGATGTAGATTCTGATCCATCATCAACTGTGGCCATCAGCGCAATGTTTGCCTGCTCGCCTTCAGAGTCTGATTCTGATGAATCTGAATCATCCCAGGTTGCCATAAGACCTTTCTTCTTATGAAACTTCTTCTTGGGCTTCTCCTTCTGAAGCTTAGGACACTCACTCTTGTAGTAACCTGGCTCATTGCACTCAAAACACGTGACCTTCTTCTTGTCATATCTTCTACTTCCAGAAGATTCTCCTTTTTCAAGCTTCTTAGAACTTTTGAAGTTCTTGAACTTCCTATGCTTGCTCTTCTAGAGTTGGTTTACCCTTCTGGAGATCATGGACAGTTCATCTTCTTCTTCTGATTCTGATTCTTCTGAATCTTCTTCTTCAGCCTGAAAAGTGTTAGTGCATTTTTTATAATTAGATTTTAATGCAATAGACTTACCTTTCTTCTTAGGTTCATTAGCATCCAGCTCTATTTCATGACTCCTCAGAGCACTGATCAACTCTTCAAGAGAGACTTCAGTCAGGTTCTTGGCAATTTTGAATGCAGTCACCATTGGACCCCATCTTCTTGGCAAGTTTCTGATGATCTTCTTGATGTGATCAGCCTTTGTGTATCCCTTGTCAAGAACTCTTAATCCAGCAGTTAGAGTTTGAAATGTTGAGAACATCTTTTCAATGTTTTCATCATCCTCCATCTTGAAGGCTTCATATTTCTGGATTAAAGCAAGAGCCTTGGTCTCCTTGACTTGGGCATTTCCTTCATGAGACATTTTCAATGATTCATATATGTCATAGGTAGTTTCTCTGTTTGATATCTTCTCATATTCAGCATGAGAAATAGCATTTAGCAGAATAGTCCTACACTTGTGATGATTTTTGAATTCTTTCTTTTGATCATCACTCATTTCTTGTCTTGTCAGCTTTGCTCCTCTAGCTTTCACTGGATGTTTGTAACCATCCACCAAAATATCCCATAAGTCACCATCTAATCCAAGAAAGTAACTTTCGAGTTTATCTTTCCAATATTCAAAGTTTTCACCATCGAATACTGGTGGTCTAGTGTAGCCATTGTTACCATTTCCATTGTGTTGCTCAGCAGAGCCAGATGTAGATGTAGGTGTTGGAATCTCACCAGCCATCTAAGCTATGTGTTTTTCTCTTCCTGAATCTTTTCTAACACGGTTAAGTGCTTGCACCTTAGAACCGGCGCTCTGATGCCAATTGAAGGATAGAAAAACACTTAGAAATGGGGGTTTGAATAAGTGTGACTTTAAAAACTCTTAAGATAAAAACAAATGCACAATGATTTTTATCCTGGTTCGTTGTTAATGAAACTACTCCAGTCCACCCCCTTAGAGTGATTTACCTCACCTGAGGATTTAATCCACTAATCAACCTTGATTACAATGGTTTTCCACTTAGATACCTTCTAAGCCTTCTAGAGTATTCTGATCACACCTTGATCACTCTAGGAACCTTTTACAAATTAATGTAAACAAATTCTTACAAGAGTATTACAATGCTTCTCAATAAGCTAAAATCACAACTGTGATATTTCTCTTAAGTTCTAAGCTTAAATCTCACTAAGATATTACAACAGTAATGAAGTGAGGTTGAAGATGAAGTTTGATAGCTTTTGATTCAGCAGCGTTTCAGCAAGATTGAAAAGTTGTTCGTAAATTGGTAACCTTGCTTCTGATCAGAACTTCACTATTTATAGGCATTTTGAGAAGATGGCCGTTGGGAGCATTCAATGCGTTGCGTGATTCGTATAGCATTGCATTTAATGTTTCACTCTTTTGTCAACTACCTCGAGCCTTGCTTTTCTTGCTTTAACTGACTTTGCCTTTAATAGCTTCTAACGTTCCTTTTGTCAGTCAGCATAGCCTGCCATCTTGTACTTGCTTCTGATCTGATCTTTGTAGATACAACATTTGAATTAATCAGAGTCAAACAGCTTGGTGCAGAGCATCTTCTTGTCTTCTGACATTGAAGTGCTTCTAGCGTGATACCATAAGAACTTCACTGCTTCTGCTTCTGATCTCAAGTTCTTCTGATGCTTCAATAGACCATGTTCTGATTCTGCTTGACCATCATTTGATGTCTTACGAGAGCATGTTCTGATGTTGCATACTGAACCTTCTGAGTCAGTGCTTCTTAGCACTGAATTGTGCATACTCATCATATATTTCCTGAAATGGAAAATGCATAGGATTAGAGTACCACATTGTCTTATTCATATACATTGTTATCGTCAAAACTAAGAATATTGATCAGAACAATTTTTGTTCTAACATGATACTCACTACCATGGAAGTCCGCATGTCCAAGAAAGCTCCTTATTCCTTTGATGCTGGTTGGTGGTGGCAGCTTCTCTATGATTTACACTTTGGCTTTGTCAACTTCAAGTCCTTTGGAAGAAATTTTGTGTCCAAGAACCCCTCCTTCGGTGACCATAGAATTGCATTTTTCCCAATTTAGCACAAGGTTAGTCTTCACACATCTCTCCAACACCACATCAAGATTCTTTAAGCATAGGTCGAAAGATGATCCATACACCGAAAAGTCATCCATGAACACCTCAATACACTCTTCAATCAAGTCCGCAAAGATGGCTTGCATGCATCTTTGGAATGTAGTCGGAGCATTACATAGTCCAAAAGGCATTCTTCGATAAGCAAAAACACCAAATGGACATGTAAAAGCGGTCTTCTCATGGTCCGCCGGGTTCACCGAAATTTGGTTGTTACCCGAATAACCATCTAAAATGCAATAGAAATTCTTACCGGCTAACCTTTCCAACATTTGATCCATGAAAGGCAGTGGGAAGTGATCCTTCCTTGTTGCTTGGTTTAATCTTCTATAGTCAATGCACATTCTCCACCCGGTTACCGTTCTTGTCGGAATCAACTTATTCTTTTCATTTCGGATAACCGTCATGCCACCTTTCTTAGGAACAACTTGCACCGGACTTACCCATTTGCTATCGGAAATAGGATAAATCATCCTGGCCTCCAATAGCTTAACTCCTTCTTTTCTCACAACTTCCTTCATTGATGGGTTGAGCCGCCTTTGGGGTTGAGCAACCGGTTTGTAATCATCCTCCATCATGATTTTGTGCATGCAATAAGCTGGGCTAATACCTTTCAAATCGGATAAAACCCACCCTAGTGCACCTTCATGCTTCTTTAACACTTCAAGTAAGCGCTTCTCCTCTTGAGTAGACAAAGAATTACTAATGATCACCGGCTTAGTGAAGTCTTCACCAAGAAAAACATATTTCAAATGAGATGGCAACATTTTTAGCTCTATCTTTGATTCTTCAAATTTCTTCTCCACATTCAACTCTTCTACTTTCTCTTCATTGTGATCAATCTCCCCACAAGATTCTAATTCATTCAAGAATGCTTCCATTTCTTTTTCTTCAATCTCGGATAAGACATTGTATGCTCCTATAAGAGATCTTTCCAAAGGATTAATGATGTGAACTTGATTAGCAACCTCCTTAATTTCCTCGTTGGTAGCATCGACTCGAAATGTATCATGTTTATCCTTGGGATGCTTCATGGCTTCAAAGAGATTGAAAGTGACTTCTTCATCTTGCACTCTCACCTTCATAAGACCATCATCTATATCGATCATCATCCGGGCTGTTTTCATGAAGGGTCTTCCAAGGATCAATGGCACATCACGGTCTTCTTCCATATCAACTACCACAAAATCTATCGGGAACAAAAATTTGTTCACTTTGACTAGCACGTCTTGTGCAACTCTGTAAGGAGAGGTGAGAGACTTATCGGCTAGTTACAAAGTCATTCGGGTTGGCTTCATCTCTATGTTTCCCAATCTCTTGATGATAGACAACAGAATTAAATTAATGCTTGAGCCCAAATCAACCAAACCGTTACCTATGTAATGACCTCCAATTGTAACCGGCAAAGTGACACGTCCCGGATCGGCTTCTTTCTTTGGTAGTGTCTTTTGGATTATGGCACTATAACGAGCGTCAAGTACAATAGTCTCCTCTTCTGAATACCTCTTTTTCTTGGTGAGAATGTCCTTCATGAACTTTGCATATTTTGGCATTTGTTCTAGCGCTTCGGAAAATGGGATATTCACTTGGAGTTGTTTGAAAATATCCATAAACCTAGCGTATTGCCTTGCATTATCCGTCCTTGATTTGGCATGTGGGTATGGTAAGTGTTGGGATGGGATTGTGCTCTTTTGCTCATCTCTCTTTTTATTCCTCTTCACTTTTTTGTTATTTTTCTCACTCCTTTTTCTTTTCTCTCTTTTTCAACTAATTCTTCCTCTATTTTCTCCTCACTATTTTCTCCCTCATTTTCAATTATCACTTCCTCCTCTTCACTTTCAACTATTACTTGCTCCTCAACATTTGCACCACTATTCACTTCCTTCCCGCTTCTTGTAACAATGGCTTTGCAATGCTCCTTTGGATTGGTTTGGGTGTTGGCGGAAAAGGATGCTCCCGGTTGTTGCTCATACAATTGCTTTGCAAGTTGACCCACTTGATTTTCTAAATTCTTTATGGCTGCTTCATTACTCCTTTGATTAGCCATGGATGCTTGCATGAATTGTGTAAGAGTGTCTTCCAACTTTGAGCTTCCACCTTGAGATTGTTAACCTTGTCCTTGTGGATTTGAACTTTGATAAGGACTTTGATGTTGGTAGTGTTGATTGCCGAATCTTAAAGGTTGGAATCCTTGGTTGTTTCTTTGGTAAGGATTGTTGTGAGGTGGAGGTTGCCTTTGATAGCCTTGGTTTTGATTGTTGACATAATTCACTTCTTCACCTTCGGGAGGAGGACAAAATCCGGTAGGATGGTCACCTTGACAAAGTTCACAACTTGCTACTTGAGAAGTTATTTGCATTCCATGAATTTCCTTCATTTGTTGTGGGAGCTTCGACATTTGCTTGGTGAGTAACTCAACTTGTTGAGTGAGAATCTTGTTTTGAGCAAGGATGGCATCATTGGTGTTTAATTCAAGAACACCCGGCTTTCTTTGTGATGGACTCCTATCATGTTGAGTTTGGAGATCATTGAGTGCCATACGATCAATTATCATTATTGCATCCTCCGCGCTTTTTGACATTAAAGATCCACCTGCGGTAGCATCCAAAAGTGTCTTGTGCACCGGTTGAAGCCCATTGCGGAATATGTGAATTTGTGTGAGAGCATCAAAACCATGACCCTTGCATTTCCTAAGCATAGATTTGAATCTTTCCCAAGCTTCATTTAAGGATTCATTGCTTCCTTGGTTGAAAACCGTGATTGCCGTTTTGGCCTCCATGAATCGGGATTGAGCAAAATATCGTTCTAAAAATTTTTCTTTCAATAGATTCCAATCCGTCATCACATTTGGTAATTGATCAAGATACCATTCTTTGTCTTTCCCAATTAATGAGTGTGGAAATAGTCTCTTGAAAAGTGATTCTTCATTTGCCGCATCGACTCCCGTTGAACCCGCAATCTCATAAAATTTGGTGAGATGTGTGAAAGGATCCTCATGATCCATTCCGGTGAATGGATTTGCATAAACAAGTTGGAGGATTCCGGTCTTCATCTCCGTATTTGCTCCACCTTGAGCATTGCGTGCAAATTGGGCGGTGCGTCTTGGACTATTGGTGGACATTTCGGTTGGAACGACACCCGCCATGTCTCCTTCAAAAGTGTCTACAACTACTTCTTCAATTTGATTGTTAGAAGAAGTAGATGCCTCTTCTCTTTGTCGCTTCTCTTGGGCTAACTTCCTTCTTCTTCGTGTCTTGCTATTCAGCTTTCGGCGTGTTCTTTCAATTTCGGGATCGAAATGAAATTGCTCTTCGGTAGCTTTTTCTCGCATACACAAGAATCTACAAAACTAGCAAACCAAGTGAAACGCAAAAGAATTAAGAATAAAGTAACAAACTTAAAACAATGAACTATTGCAATGCTTGCAATATCAAACGCCAATCCCCGGCAACGGCACCAATTTGTTGAATAGTATTTTCAAGGTAAATATTTTTATATCGTATCCACAGAGATTGGGTGATATTACCGCCGTTCTATAGTTACTATTATTTTAAGTTCGAAAGGTAACAAAGTTGTTTTTTTTTAACCGCTATTTGTTCTAATCAAGACAATTATAAGACAATAAACTAAAATTTGTTTCAATAATAAAAGAATGACAAGATTGGTTTTGGTTTCACTATTCCTATCTTCTATGTGACTTTAACAACTAATGTATAACTTCAATAGTAATGACAATGTTCTAGTATCCTCTCCACAATGTTTATGTCTAAACAAAGTTGTGAAAGTTAACATATTAATCTTTAGATGATCTCTCACTCTAACTATCAATATATTAATCTTGATTGTTTGATACAAATAGAAAAGTGGCAAATAAATCTATTCTAGCATTTATTCACTACTTGATAAAATGTTGTAGACCAAGACTTGAAATATATTTCTCAATCATAAATCAAATCTAAATATAAAAGATAAAACAACAACATTCATCCATTTCAATACTAATGAAGTTCATACAAAGTGCTAGAGAAAATACATAGTTAACAAGGATAGCTACTACCTCCAATCTTGTCACGGTGGGATTTAGCTACTCATCACCATGGTTGACAACAAGAAGAATGAAGAAGAAGCTAAGAACATCAATCTCTCACAAAGTTGTTCTTTTCTCTCCCAAAACCCTAGCCTCAATGTTTGGTTCACGATGAATAGAGAATAAATTTTTTTTCCTTTTCTTTTTCCCCTAAATAACCCCTAATTCCTGGTAACTTTTTAATCTTCAAAAGATAAGCCTCTCTCTCATGACAAGTGGCAACCAAATAAAAGAAACAATTATGCAGCGCTCAGTTTGCGGCGCCATCAAGGGTTGCGGCGCAACCACTGAAACTTTTGCCACATCAGTTGCAAATCAAAAACTGGACTTGTTCAATATTCATCAGTTGGCGGCGCAAAGGATGTTTGCGGGGCAAACTGGCCTCATCATCACTTCTTGCTATTCCAAGTTGTCAAGTAATTCCTCTTTTTACTTCCATGATCTTCAAACCTTTTAATAACACTACAAAACTAACAAACTTGTGAAATAACACTTCAAATGAACTAAAACTAATCAAAATTGCAAAATAATTAAATTGTAAGAATAAAAGTGTGATTATTGAGTAAAAAGTGGTTAAAGGGACCAAAAACAATATAAGAAAGTTAGTACTATTTGGTCACTAACAAAGGCGAAGATTTTTTACACCCTGTGAATACATACATAGTCAAAAAATACTACGCATAAACGAGACCCGCTAGGTTGACATACCTAGGTAAACTTAAGGGAATCCCTGTCATACCCCAAATTTGCCCTACCCTTACTCCTAACTGGCGAATGTCTCTTAGTTCACTTGCATACCTCCATTAGGGCACTAACATGACTTCACATACATTCATTAAATAAAACATATAAAAGCATGGGATCAATGGTCTATAGCAAATTGGGGCCTCACAAAATTCTAGGCACAAAGGCTTATTTATCTCCTCATAAAGAACAAAAAGCGTTTGATACTAATTTAAAGGGTTATGACTGGCTCAAGTCTCTTGGAAGCGCAATCGATCATATGTTATGTATCTACAAGGATCTCTTGATCTAGGGCTTATCGCCCAAGTCCTTTGGTGTTCGTGGACCTTAAGAGGTTAGGGCTCCAATCGTTCATCAAAGTTCTATTCACCATTAGAGTTTCATTCACTTGACCATGGATCTGCAGACTTCTTGAAGTGTGAGGGTTTGATTTGACTATAATCATGTGCACCAAGATTCAGTTGGTTTTTTTAGTGGAGGATTAAAGATTTCCTTATTTGTGATACAAATCAGTTGCTCTGGGACTTCATTCAAAGATTTGAATTGAAGTATTGGAAATAGAGGTGAATCTGATTAATAATAGATTATGATTGGATTTGCACACAAAGTGAGGATAATCAAAGTACAAAAGGCATACATCATTGAAGGCATAATTTGTAAAAATGGCTTGAATTTCATTCATCATTCGGAGACATCTCATTACAAAACATCAAGAACACTCCAAGTTTCAACATTCATTCATGAACCATTCAAACAATTTCCTTTCAAGAACTCTACAATTTATCAAAATACAATGTCCATCAATTTCCAAACATTCGTTCAAAAATCCACATTCCCATTACACAATTTATATTACATTCATTCAAATACCGTTTCAAAGTCCATTACAAAGAAAAATTCCAAGATTCAACTACAAAAGAATTACAAACAAAAAGGAGCCTAAGTTCATCTTCATTTTTCTATATACTTCAAGATCTCAAATTTCCAAATCCCTTCAACAAAACTTTCAGTGGACGCACTTGTCGCACCAATTCCCACAAATAAACCATAACAGCCCTACATCTTTATACAAGAGACTTGCTACATACAACCCTCATACGTTCCCTTAACAAGCCCTACAAAAAGCATCATGAATCCATCACCATACATTCAAAATACATATTCTAATATCATAGAAACCAATACACAAAGTTCACACAGTCATGAGCCATCCATAAAACCAAATCCTACTAACCATTTTTATTCATAGTTAACTAACTTGCAGCCAACCATACAACCTCTAACCATTTCAAACTAACCATAACAGAAATCAGATTTTGTAACTAACTTCAACAGAACCTACCAGCTGTCTCTAAACGGTTATAACTAACCTACAGCAGAAAAACCTAACAGAAGTCTAACCACTTATCACTAACTGTTCATAACTAATTCTATAACTAATCAGCAACTAATTTGTAACTGAAACTCAACAGAAAGATGAGAAGAATAACTAACCTCAACTGAATTCTCCTCTTCACCTTCAACTATATAAACCAGCAGCTCCACCATTTTTAGGGCTTCTTCACCACCTCTTCCTTTTCAATCTTCGATCCCCAAACCTTCATTTTCTCAACCAGCTTCTTCATCTTCTCCACCCTCAGTCTCAATCTCACCCTTCTCCCTTCACAACTTCATTTTTCATCAACCTTCATCAAACTTCTCCAATCTTCATCATTCTTCATCACCACCACGTATCTACAACAAATCGTATCATCAATGTCATCATCAATCATCACCAACCTTGCTCTTCTTCAGTCTCTGCATCTTCAAGAACAAACACTCAAATCATACATCATTCACTAACAGTTCAGAGGAGAAATACGTAACAGAGAAGAAGAAAAAGGGAAAGAGGAAATCGATAACAAGAATCAGTCGGAACTCACCTCTTCATCCTCAAAGACCGATTCTCTCTTCATTCACGGTACACTACTTTCCAATCTTCATTCAACCGTAGCCGTAAAGTCATCTTCATCGCACCTTCATCATCACCCCACCGACAACAGTTACGATTCACAATAAGAAGAAAGAGTTGAAGCCGAAGAAATCAGTAGAAACAAAGGCATACCTGGAAGCTTCTTAGAGTCGTTCCACTTTGAGACACAAAACCAACGTTCAACATTTTCAACCTCCTCAGGAAATCACTTCCTTCATTCATCTTCAATCAACCATAAGCTTTGAGGAAATCATCAGCATCACGAATCCACATCCTCACGCGACAACTCCACTGATCTAATCTACAACAACCGCAACAACGATTACGCATCCGCGAGAAGAAGGAGATGATGAAATCAGAGAGCGAACAAGAGAGAAGCGTTGAGAGGTGAAGAATAGTTACGGAGGCGCTGAGAGGTCTTCGTTGGGGAAGAGATTCGGACAACCACACTGTCGCCGTTGTGTTCGTGAAGGAGATGAGTTTAGGTTATTTCAATGGTCACAACTCTCAAACCCTAATCCCCTTTTTAAGTTTGTTTTTATTATTTTAATTAATTGACATTAATTGAATTTAATTTGAAATGGAATAAAGTTTAATTGGTATTAATTGGTGATTTAGGTTTAATCAGTGGATTATAAGTCTGATTAAGGAAATTAAATCAATTGAGAATTTGGATTTTTGACTCATAAACCCTTGGGCCCTACGAAATTCATCCACCTCCCCTTAGGCCCGTGCATTTTTTTAACAACAGAAAATCTGATTGCAACAAAAACAGTGAATAAGCCTTAGATAGAATGAAGTGAATATCTGAAATTTGCACATGAATGAATTAGCATCTAGGCCAGAACAAAAGGGCTGCTACTCACCCCTAGAAAGGCCCATACACCACTCTCCTTTTTTGGTCAAAAAGATCTAAACAAAAAACCACCTTGGGCCTGTCTCCACTGGGCCTGCGCCGGACTACTAGGTCAAACACCATATTCAACTTTTTACCCCCTGATCACATAATTTTTTTGTTAGAATTAGGTCCTTTTCTCTAGTTTTTATCCCTTATTTTTTAGGTAATAAAAACAATAAACTCATAAAAATAGTAGTATTTTTAGGTTAATTTTGCACTAATGCTTGAATCGTTTCCTTTATGTTTTTGTACCATTTCCATGTTATGATTTTTGTATGATTTTGTTGCTTAGATTTTTGGCCTTATCTTGGGCCTATTTTGTTGATACCATTAGTATGCTCCTTTTAGAATCTATTCCATTATCATGTTGACCTTAGGTAGAATCATATTAGACTAGGATCCATTTCTTTTTTCTTTACAACTTTTAACACACGTGACTAATGATCGATTAATTCCCCTTTTGCATAATAAATACAAAAATCAAACAAAATACCAAAAACATTAATAAAGGTTAAAAACAATAAAAAGGGAATGGAAGCTCTCGTCCCTCTTGTTTAAGGGGATCACTTGAGTGAAAGTTCCCAACCATAAAAAACACAAACAAAGAGTCGCTCGAACCTCGCTTGTTTAAGGGAGTAACTCGAAACGCTCGACAAACTTATCTGTTTTATTTTGCCTCCTGGCATTCTTAAGGGCATTGTTATTTCCGCTCGATCGCTTCGTAGGTCGTCCCCTTTTGCAAGAGCGCGAACGTTAACGCCGCCCAACTAAAAAACACCCAAAAAAACAATAAAAAAACATAGAAAATCTTGAGCAGAACTACGGTGCTCTGATTCTTCATAAGAGGATACGTAGGCATAGAGGCAACTCTAGCGAGCACAATAATTATTAAAACACCTTAGGATTAATCATGCATTGCATTAGTAAGTAGTAAATAGCATACACCCTTTAGATAGAAACAAACATAGGTGGATACCATCGAGTACGATGGGCGCGAGGGGTGCTAGTACCTTCCCCTTGCGTAACCGACTCCCGTACCTAGTTCTCTGATCTAAAGACCTTGTTCTTATCCGTTTTAGGTTTGTTGGCGTTCCTTTCCTTTTAGGATAGATATGTTAGTGGCGACTCTGTTGTTCATTTTTCGCGAGCGTGCGATAACCCCGACGAACAAAAAGGGTTCAGGAAAAAATTAGGGATAAATATAAAAAAATGTACACCCGGCAAGTCAAAAACCTGAAAAGGCGGCTTGGTCATAAAAGGGTATCCCGTTAGGCTGAAAACCTGAAAAGGCGGCCTAGGAAAAAGTTAGGGATTAAAATGCACGACTATGTCCCATTAGATCACTCATCTACTCCCATTTAGATTTGTTACTGTTAAGAGTCCCACATCGGACAATATATGGCCTGAACATGTCCTTATAAATGGGGGCAATCCTCACCCTACAAGCCGGTTTTGTAGGATTGAGTTAGGCCTAACCACACTTCTTAACATGGTATCAAGAGCCTCGTTTAAGATCCGGTGGGCCACCTTCTATGGTTCGTTTATTTCCACACTCCAGTTGTCTAGTCCTGGGCGTGAGGGGTGTGTTAAGAGTCCCACATCGGACAATATATGGCTTGAACATGTCCTTATAAGTGGGGGCAATCCTCACCCTACAAGCCGGTTTTGTAGGGTTGAGTTAGGCCTAACCACACTTATTAACAGTTACCAATGTCAAGTTCAAAAGGCACTGACAATTCAATCACTTTCTTCTGACAAGAAAGGGATGAGATACTCGAAGACATAATGGAAATAGCTGAATTGAAACTCGATGGGATCGTTTCCACATAGCTATTTCCTTTATTTTTACTTTGTACTTCTTTCAATGTTGCACGACAACTTCCTTTTACTACGATTTCTGTCTCCCTGTACTATTTGGCCTATTTATGGCTTTTCTTCCAAAATCAATACGATTTCAAGCTTATCTCTTACTTCCTCTATTTTGAATGCGCAAACATCCAGTGATAACTTTGAATGTTCATATGCATTTGAATATGATTGATGTCTACCAAACAATTCACAAATATACATATACATAGAGAACATGGATGGCAATCAGATAATATCTAAGCCATCCAGGCGTCCTCCCAAGGCCAGTAGTATGGGAATGCCCCACCGAGCAATCCTCGGGAAGGCTTCCAAATAAGTTACTCCCCAATAAGGATGAATTCCCCGGCAAGGTTACTCAAGATCACTATCTCCAGTAGACGGGATCACGTATCTCAAGCCTAGTCAGATAGTGCATCGGAGGATTATCCATCTCCTGTATCCCATTCAAAGCATATAAGGATGAGAACCTCTCTCTTGCAAGTTACATTTCATACTCAAGGAAAGATCAGAAATCCCCAGCTGTGTATCTTTAAACAATATAGCAAGATCGAGAAGCATGGTCACAATGTCTTCAAGCCGTATATAGAGATTTATTTTCTCGATCAAGAAGATAAAAAATCCACATATCTGTTTTTCAATATTATGTAACTGCTCTTGGGTTGTAATAGTAATTAGGGTTTTATTTTCCGCACTCCCCAATTTTTATTATGCAATCCCCCATCCCGAAGCCTTGTAA
Organism: Vicia villosa; assembly: GCF_029867415.1. Lineage (NCBI taxonomy): Eukaryota > Viridiplantae > Streptophyta > Magnoliopsida > Fabales > Fabaceae > Vicia > Vicia villosa. Next base: position 72,942,768 of record NC_081183.1, read on the forward strand.
TAGCGTAGGATTTATTTCCCGCTCTTTATTTTGTGCACCCTATAAACTGCTTAGATGAATGTTTAGTAGGATTGTATGGCAAGATAACAACTGAACTTAGCCCACTAACTTCAAGATTAAAATAATTGAAAATAACACACTATTATTACTTGTTCACACACTCACCTTTAGGGTAACCTCTCTTCGTTGCCTTTCGATATAATGGTTAAGTCCCTCGAACGTAGGGATGTCTTAGAGAGGTTGCCTCCGATTAATATCATCATAATCCCTTCGAGTTGCCTACGATAAAATGATGATCGTCCCTTCGAATGCTAAGACGTCCTTACATGTTGCCTTCTATGACCACACGATGACCCTCGATGTCCCTTTACATTCAATGAAAGGACTACCTGCCTGACGATCGTTATAGAAAGCCCCTTTCCTAAAAATGAAAGACTTTAAGAACCAGATAGATCTTACGAACTTAGGGTAGGTAACTCCTAATTTCTTGCTCAATTCAAAAAAATCAAATTACTTTGTATACATCCGTACGAAGATCATTACAAAGTTAAAGCTTTTTGCCAATTGTTTTTTTAAACACACACGACACTCTTCAAACAATTCAAATAAAAACAAGTGACCTAAGCAATTAAGATCCCATTGATAACCACGGATTCAAATAGTGCTTACACCTCCCCTTTGCATAACCTACCCCCCGAACTCAATCTCTTTTAAAAAGGTCTTCCCTATTCTTTTAGCCTTTCCTAATTGGATAAAATAAAAGTCGGTGGCAACTTTAGCTATCCGCATATTTTTTAACAAAAAGTTAGTTCCCCACCATGTTACATCCGCCTACAGTGCTAGAAGTGTTGGGGCTGACATTATAAATTAAAGAACTCAAAAACGCGTGTGTCAGCCTCAGGTAGGTGGGTGATTTTAGAGAAAAAATATCATGCATGCCAATTTATCTAACAGACAGAAAACACTATGATACAACCTTAACGTATACAGACAGTATCCGTCCATATACCTCGTAGAGTAGATCTCCTACGTCTGTAATTTCTCAAGTAGCTTCTTTTGTCGCTCACCCAGCTTTCCTTCTCGCAAAATAAATCCATGGCACAACATTGTTGTAGTGTTTAAAGGTTGAAGATGAAAAATGGGTATTTATAGTGGAGAGGGATAAAAATGGGTGATAATGGATTTTTAATGATGAGAATGTAATGGGGAAGATGGAAATGTGAGTGGATTTTAAATGTAGTGGGAAAGTTATGATTTTTAATGGAGATTTGTGGTGGTCAACAATGGAGGAAATGGGTTTTGGAAGAGGAAGAAGAAGGAAAAAGGGCTTTTTCTGAATTCTGCCCGTTAAAGCTTCAGACTACCGGTTTTTGATTTTTCTTGGATTGGGCTTCCAATAATCCTCCTATTTTCTACATGGGGGGAGTGTACCTAGTATTTGCTGCATTTTTTTAATATATATAATTTTTTTTGTGTTCATGCATAATATAAAATTAAATTTTAAACAATAATAATAATAAATAAATCAAAATGAAAAAATTATAAAGGAAACAAAGAAGACATATAAGAATCTAGATATGTATGTAGATAGGCATAAAATAAAGTATACATATAGTATTTACTGCATAAAATATTTTTTCTTTGTTTGCTTTTTCGTCAAGCATGATATATGGGAGATAAAAAAATATTAGAGATAAAACATAATAAAAATAAATATGCAAACAATAATAAAATAAAGGAAATATCATAATATATATATATATATATAGGGAACGTATCAAATGAGAAATGAGAACTTTTAATAATAACCATTGGATTTGAATTAATGGCTCGGATTTATCTTATATTTTAAATACATGTTACATAGATATCTTGTTCATTTAAACACTAATTAAATATTATAAAATATAAGGTAAATCCGAGCCATTAATTCAAATCTAATGGTTATTATTAAAAGTTCTCAGTTTTCATTATAGCCAAAGTTCTCATTTGATAGGTCCCTATATATATATATATATATATATATATATATATATATATATATATATATATATATATATATATATATATATATATATATATATATATATATATATATATATATATATATATATATATATATATATAGGGCAATGCTAACGGGTGCCCCAAGGGCACTGGTTAAGAGTTTAAAATAGTATATTTTGTTTATTAAATACTTGTATTAAATGTACTGAAAATTAAAATAATTGACTTTTTAAAGAAATAAAAGGTATGTTTTTCTTGAAAATACTTGTATTCAATGCATTGAAAGTTTAAATTATTGATTCATTTAAAGAATATTTTCTATATTTAGAATGCTTAACCAGTGCCCCTGGGGCACTCGTTAGCATGACCCATATATATATATATATATATATATATATATATATATATATATATATATATATATATATATATATATATATATATATATATATATATATATATATATATATATGCAGAACATGGGTAAAGTAAATGGTGCAATGCAGAAATAAAAACAACATAGAGTAAAGAGTTGGTAAAATAGGAAATATGTCTGGGAAGGAAATGAAAAACATAATAATACAGGTGGAATCACTCGATCAACAGGTATTGCATCACCAACCGGGTGGAGGCTCGGCAGTGTGCCCAGGACCTCGAATCTCTGCAAGCTATCGTCGAAGATCAGCAATCTCGTGAGATAACTCTTCAGCCTCACTTGCATAGCTACCGTTATTAAGCTCAATCTATAAAGTAAGATCAACTACCTCCTGAAGGAGTGCGGAAAACTCGGTGCACATGATAAATAGCAATGATCGAACGTCTGGCTTCTGGAAATCAAAGTTGTTAGTATCCAGAATGTCTGGGTCCTCTGGTGCAGGAGTTCACTCAAGAACAAGTGAGTCGCTAGGTACCTCAACAGTCTCGCCCCAACCCTCTAAGGAATAGTTCCAATTAGCTGGATTGGATACACAGGTCATCTAGGGTTCAAGTAAGGTGAAATAATAAACGACTTCATCGTTGATTAGGATTCTATACTGGTACGAGTGAAATGAAGCGCGTCTCATCATGCCACGATCCATGTAGAAGTTTAAATCGATCAAAGTGCTGCCACAATAGGGGTCAACTGATGTAGACTGCTATTTAAACCCAAAGCGGACGCTATTTGCATACCATTCCCACCTACATGAAAAAATCCTTCGGTAGATCTGGCAGTCTGGTCGAGACTCTCTATCAAGAAATTCCCACTAGCGATGGGACGCGACTAACTGGTACAATATAAGCATAAGATCTCCTTAAGAGTAACAAGATGATCACAATAACTCCTCCCAAATAAGGTATGGCATAAGATCGTCTCAAAATATTTGAAGTCAGGGTTATGGATCTTCTTTGATAGCTGGGCGGATGTATTAAGACTGCCTCCGTTAGTGATATCTCTCCATAATTTGTCGATGTCCCTGTTTATAAGGTAACTTAACGGAAGCTCAGGAACAACATCAGGGTCAGTTTGAAAACCTAGCAAGTCCCCCAAACTGCTTCAAGGTGAAGACGTACTCAATGCCAAACAACCTAAAGCTGATGTGTTCCCTGTCATCACCACTACTCACATATGGCTCGTAATCAAGTGAGCTAAGTGTAGCGGTAAAAAATATACTCGAGCGTAATCGCACGCTCGAAATATCAATAGAGTCACCATCGAACTTTATTTATTCCAAAAAAGGAAAGGGAAAATATCGATAAAACCCACGAATAAAAACAAATGGATAAGATGGTCATTGCAACCAAATTAGGGTTCGGGAGTCGGTTAAGCAAGGGGAAGGTGTTAGCACCACTCACCTCCATCGTACTCGATAGGACCCATTTAGTTAGTTTTGTGTTTGAGTGTTAATGTGATGTTTGCGTTCTTTAGCTTATTAATCGAGAAAAGATAAAAGAAAGAGTTTTTATTATTGTGAAGAAAAAAGAAAAGATTTTTATTATTAAGAGGAAAAAGAAATGATTTTTTTTATTATTATGCTCGCCAAGAGGTTTGTATCTTGTGCCTACGTATTCACTAGTGCAATGGGAAAGTCAGAGCAATCGTAGTTCGGGCTAGGAACCACGAAAGTTTGTTGGTTGGTTTTAGCGAGAGGTACTCGATCGCTTTCAAATGTAGACAATACTACACGCACATGGATATGAGATCACTACAAGATTGGATAACTAAATCAAGAGAAAGACAAGATTTTGGCCGTCATCGCATTCGAGTGGAAGATATTCGATCTTCACATGTGGAAGTATGTTCACATTCGTTGGTTAAAAGGGGATATTGACGGACTTTTAGTAAAGGATTGAGCATAGGTGTTCACCTAGCGCGTCTTTACCCAAGGTATTCAACAGGAGCGAGCCCCATTGTCACTTGTTGTCCTTGTTAATTAATTTGTTTTAATTCAAAAGATCAAGGTATTCAAGAGGTGTTCACCCCTTGTCACTTAATCTCTTGGTTTGACTAAAATGTTTTGATTCAAAAGATCAAGGTATTCAAGAGGTGTTCACCCCTTGTCACTTAATCTCTTGGTTTGATTAAAGTGTTTTGATTCGAAAGATCAAGGTATTCAAGAGGTGTTCACCCCTTGTCACTTAATCTCTTGGTTTGATTAAAATGTTTTGATTCAAAAGATCAAAGTATTCAAGAGGTGTTCACCCGTTGTCACTTAACCTTTTGGTTTGATTAATGTGTTTTAGTTAAAAAGATCAAGGTATTCAAGAGGTGTTCACCCCTTGTCACTTAACCTCTTGGTTTGATTAAAAAAAGATTTTTGTAAGACTCGACATTGGATCGAGAAGTTTATTGTAACCACTTGGCGTTGGACCAAGGTTTATTGACTTTGAATTGGAATTAATCTAATATTTTGGATTTTGATAATGAAATATAAAAGTCTAAACTAAAAACATATTTTTGTATTTTTAATATATGGAGAAAAACAAATCTAATAAATAAAATATTTTTTGAGCTTTTTATATGAAAACAAGGTTTAAAATAAAACATGTTTTTTTGTATTTTTGTTTTTATAAGAAAGTAAAACAATTAGTAAAATAAAAATAAAAAAATAAACTAAACACCTAAGTGGGCTAACAATCAACAAAAGAGGTGTGCAACATGAAGGGCGTAAGCTAGCAATAAATTGGGCTCACACACAGGCCCAATCGGATCGCTCTCGAATTGGAGAAAACAACAACAACAACAACAAAAAAAACCCTAGATTGATCCAAAATAGATCCGCCCCACTCTCACAACATTCTCTCCCCTGTTTCTCACGCTCTGCTTCTGCTCTCGATAAAATCTCTCTCGCTCTCTCACGATAAACAACAATAGCATAAAAACATCATACAACAACAACAACAGCAAAGAGGCATACGATTTCGAGGATAAATTAAGGGCATATCAGCAACAGTCCAACCACAAAATCAGTACAAGCATGAATGTGAAATACAACAATTAACAACAAATAATAACCGTGACGAGAACGATTACCGTCCGGAAGTTATCGTGGTGATGAATCCACTCATGTACGCTGCCTCCTCATTTCTACTGCTTCTTTTGCTCGTGAATTGCTGTGTGAGTTCGCAGGTGGGAATGAGTTGAATCAAAAACTGAAGGTTGTTGAGAGTTGTTGTGTTTTTTCTGTTTTGAGGTCTTTTGGTTTTGAATGTGTGTTGTTGGTTTTGTAGGCTCAACGAATTACACAAATGGTTTAGGTTTATGAAGGATGTTATGGGGTTTGTATGAAGGTTTCTGGGCAGAGGTTTTGGGGAGAGTTTTTTGTATGTGTTGTGTAGTAAGGGAAGTTTCTGAGTTATGCACTTGAGAGGTTAATGGTGGTGAGGTCGAGAGGATTTGTGGGATTTGAGGTTCTTTTTGCAGAGTTTCTTTCGTGTTCGTCTCCTCCCCCTTCTTGTTGTGCTTTTGTTCATATTTTATCGAAGATTCCTGATGTATTTGGGGGGAAAATAAGCAAATTTGAACAATTATATGATACTGATTCAATGCTTTTTTGGATGCAGGTTCTGCCATAGTATTTTGGTGAAAGGTTTGGCCTGATGTGTTTAGCATGGCATAGCTTGGACCGTTTTTATGTAGACTGTAGCAGCAAGTTTGGACTGTTGTGGTGGTTGGAGAAAGATGCAGAGCAGCAGCAAGAGAGCGCAGAAACGTGAAGAATCTTTTGTTGTTATATTTTTTGTATTTCTTTTTGTGTAATAACTTCAAAAGTATGAACTGGGCTGTAATGTGAAATGGGCCAAATCCACACAAATTTCTACTTTTTTGTTATACAATTTTTTTACTAATGATAAAAAAACTAAGATAAATTTAAACTAAAAATAAAAATATTACTAATCCTAAATAAATAAACTAACTCGAAACTAAATTATCTAAAACTAATTTTTTATATTTTTATTTAAAATGGTGATGATAAAAAAACTATGGAGTCTCGAATAAAAAATATGCAAAGATGCGAAATGCAAGTTATTTAGTTAACTTTAATAAAAAGTTGATATGCAACGATGTGATGATTGAATGATGAATGCGTGCGCCACATCCAAATGAATGAAATACATAGGGCAAAAATTGGGGTGCGACAGATGCCCCTATTTATGTTTTTTCTATCGAAGATGTGAAGAGACTTAAATACAAAGTACACAATTTTTGTCCTATGATCGCCACAACAATGCTTATGACATGAATGCATGGACAAACTTTTTTTTATATGATATGAGACGGATGTTGAACTCTGTGGGGAATATAATGTCACAAGAGACAAACTAATGATGGAGAGACTTAGAAACGAGGGATAAAAACTCTGGATAAAATGATAGTAGGAACGTCTAAGGGTGGCATTAGACGTCATCAATAATCAGATAAATTCGAGAGTGGCATTGAATGAGGTGAAAACACTTTACTGGGGATTGTGACATCCAATTACTCGCTTTTGGACGACAACAAAAGGATATGACATCCGATGACAGGCTTTGGATGGCAATGAAGGGTTATGACATCCGATAACAGGCTTTGGACGGCAACAAAAGGTTATGACATCCGATGACAGGCTTTGGATGGCAATGAAGGGTTATGACATTCGATAACAGGCTTTAGACGGCAATGAAAGGTCATGACATCCGATAACAGGCTTTGGATGGCAATGAAAGGTTATGACATCCGATAACAGGCTTTGGATGGTAATGAAAGGTTATGACATCCGATAACAGGCTTCGGATGAAAGAAAGATTATGACATCCAATAACAGGCTTTGGATGGCAATGAAAGATTATGACATCCGATAACAGGCTTTGGATGGCAATGAAAGATTATGACATCCGATAACAGGCTTCGGATGAAAGAAAGAAGCAAAACATCCATAGAATAGCATTGGACAGAAAGGTGGTCAGACGGATATACATCTGCTTTGGTAGGTGCCAAGTGAATTGGACTTAGATCTCAAGGTAAGATGTAAATGAGTATGAATTTTGTTTAGGTGCATGATTTTTTGAATTTTCTATGCATGATTTGTGAATGGTCAATGTAATGCAATTGTATACGACAACTGAGGTAGACTCTTTTGTGAAGGAAGATTGAGACTCTGATTCCTCAACACGGGTAACACTGCCAACATGGTCTTATTACACTGATGACCTTTTTGAGAAGGATTGATAAAATGCTTGGGGATCGCTGAAGAAAACTGCCCCTAATTGACTAATTGTTATCTGATCATTGTTTTAGTTCTTAGAAATGGATGTCGGGAACACATGCCCCAGTATAAGTCTTGAACAATACGATCTTGAAGTAATGTGTCCCTTGATAGGATCAGTGATCAAGTCTCTTGACTGTTTGAACTTCCCTGAAAGATGAGTACCTGCAGATAAAATGTTCATTCGAAAATGGTAATTTTAATGCAATGCTCAAAACATATTTTGAAATCAAAGTCATTGTAGGAATGATATTATTGATGTAAAGCAAATGAATCAAAGGTCCAAACACCATGGTCTAGACATCCAAAATGATGGATAAAGCAAAAGGTATGGTAAAACAAACGATTTGCAAAGATCTTTAGAAGTCAGGTTAACGCAACCTTGTTGTAGTATGCTTTCAAAATAAACCTTGCTTCAATTAGGTCTTTTGATGGTTGTAACGCGGTTTGGTTCACGGTGTTTAGAAACAAAGGGTATAGGCTCAAAGCTTATTTGTACCCACCCCATTCTTCGTGATGATCTCCAATCCTACGCTCAGTTAATTCACACTATGCATTCAGGTTCCAAGAGTCTTTGGAATTGCACCTATGATAATGATGATGGTTTAAAGACCAAGGGAATTTTTGAGATGGCAGTCACTTCTTCCTTTTGATAGTCACAACCTTTTATGGTTGTTCAAGGAATTTATCGACTTCTCATTTTTGCTTTATATCCCTAACTTTTGCCTGAACTGTTTCTTTTTTAGGATTACAGTCAGCGGGATGCCCCAGTTTTTCCTAAGTCTCCTTTGTAGGTTTTGACTTAGCGGGCTCTCTCTTTTTTTTTTTTTGAATTTTTTGTTGTTGGAAAGATAGTGACTGCCTTGGTAATGATTAATGATAACCATCTTGGTCACTTTGATCGAAATTTGCCCATTTAATTTTACTGCTATTTGGCTTAAGCTTTGCATTCACATACATACTTCTATTAGGTCATTACCATATATCATGTATTTATTTAAGTTCAATTGGATCAAAATTGATTGAGATTTGTAAGTGTGGAAGGATTCTTAAGGAATAAGTCACAAATTACAAGACATACTCAAGACATGATTTAAGACTCAAGTTAATTCATCATTTAAATTCTCAAATTTAAGTGTTCAAGATTGTTCCAATACAAACAAGATCAATTTTATATGTCCAAGTTCGTTCAAGTACCAATTATGCTTCATTCATGAAAGGGTCCTATGCAAAGTTTATAGTGAAGATGAGATCCATCAAACATCATTGTGTCAAACTCAAGCAAATCATATTAAGACATGTCCATGGTTCCGAAACGAAAGACAAAGTTAAAGAAGGATGAGATTTCAAGTTCATGGAAAGAAAAAGTTTGTTGTATTGAAGTTTTCATCAGTTGAATTCAAGAGAGTACGAAAAGATTATATTCTATTGTTCTTACAGAGCCATCACATTCAATACAAAAAAAAATAAAGGAAGACATTTACATCAAAATCAAAATGCAAGCTTATTCCTAATCTTCATACTTCCATCCTTTTTTTTCAATTCCAAGTCATGTGCACAAGATTTGTGGGCCACATCTTTGCTAAAGCCTTTGATACACTGAGTCAAACATAAAGAAAGAAAAAAACACAATCAGCCTGTTAGTTCCGAGGCTACTCTTGACCAGAAATTTGCTGCTGATGCTAATTCCAAGGAGCTTCCAAATGATGGTGAGGTTAGAATCTGAAACGATGCACATCAAATTCATATCACATATAAAACCACATCAACATCCATACCAATCCAAAAATCCCAAACAGATTAACACCTCAGTATAATGTTTCATAAACCGAATTTCCATACACATTCAAACAGTCCACCATAAACTTCCAGCCTACACATTCCCACATAAATTAACAAACGTGCAGCCCTACATATTCCCATTCAATACAACACATTTCACAAATCAGTCAAATAAACAAAAAAACTTCTCTTAACCATTTATTCACAACCAAGTGTTATTCTTTTTAACCTTCAGCCTCAACTAACTTAACTACCTAACATTCAGTTTAACAGAGCCACTTCCAACCAATTGCTAACAGCTTCATAACAACCTAGTACAGAATCTCTAACCATTCCCTAACAGAATCAAACCTAACCAACTGCATATAACTAACCTCAACAGTTTTGGTAACAGAAAACTAATCTCCTAACCGATTCAGTTACAAAACTAACCACCAAAAAGTCAGTTACATTACCTAACAAATAAACAGAAATTCAACAACCAATTCATAACTGATTCCTAACTTCCAAATAGAAATGTAACTGAATCAAAACAGAAGAAAATCAGAGAAAACTAACCTTGAGAATTGATTTTCTCCACCTATATAGTCTCTTCTCCACCTTCATTCAACTCTTCTCCACCACTTTATCAGATTCAGATTCTTCAACCATTATTCACATACTTCAGTCCACCATTTTTGCTTCTTCCACCTCCTTCAATCTTCCACCACCTTCATCACCCTCTCAACCTATACTACACGCTCTCCACCATGGCTCTTAGAGCTTCAACCTCTGAAGCTCTAAGTAGTTGAGCTAAACCTCAGATAAACTCCCTTCACTTCCATAACCACCACAAATCACCTTCATCTCGAATCTTCACATTCATCTTCTTCATCATCTTCACAATCTTCACACACTCTTCAATTCTCTCTCTTTCTTGATTCATCCTTCATCCACCATCTTCATCCTTCTCCAATCAGTCACGCTTCATCTTCAAATTTCTCCATCTTTGAACATCCAATCACCTTCTTTACTCACCTTCAGAACGCAAAAATCTTCATCATCACATACCAACAACAACAATAACCAGTCATTCAGAAATAAAGAAGAAGAATAAGAAAAAGAGCGAACAAGAAGTAGAGAAAGAGTGAACAAGAATGAACAAACTAGAAGGAGAGCGGAGGGGAATCTCACCTGCAATTTTGACGCATTCCCGTGGAATTTCGTTCGTCGCCGCCACGTCCGAAGCGCCGTCAACGCGATTCCGACGAAGAAAGTTGATGTCAGAGAAGTATGAGAACAAGGCGGAGAGGTAAGATGATGGTGATGTTCTTCGATTCATGACGGAGCTTCCTTATAGGAGAGGAGTTCATCTTCCGCCGCGTCGCCGTTCGTGAGGGAGAAGAGATCCCAAGGGTCGTAAGGTACGAACCCTGAATCCCCAATCCATTCCCCTTTTTCCTATTAATTTTGTTAATCATTTTCTTATTATTCTTTTTTTAATTTTTATTGTATAATAATAATTGGATTAAGGGTCTGAATGCATAATCTGGGCCGAATTGCTTACATCCACCCCCTTTTTGGCCTGTCACCATTTTTGCATACAAAAAAATAGATATGAACAAAAATCTGTATAACAAATAACCATCCTGGGCCGAACAACACTTCCCCCATGGCCCATTGATGCACACGTTTTGGGCAACAAAGATTACAAAAAAGATCTTGCAGGGCCAATACCCTGGGCCCAGCGTTTGTTAATCACACCACATAATTCAGATTACGCCCCCTGTTTCCATTACTAGGATTTAAGTTTTAATTAGATTTTTATCATTTTATTTTGTACAATAAAAATGCTAATTTTTCCTATCTTTTTAGACCTTTAATACACAATTTTAGACATAGAAAATAATTCCAAAAATATTAGTTTAGGCTAATTCTTCTATTCCTCTTTTGCTTGGTTTTGAATTCTTTTTCATATAAAAAATCAATAATAAATAGTCCTTTTAATCAATGTTGTGCTATATTTTGACTTGTTATTTCATGCTTATGTGTGATTTTGTACCATTGTACCATTCTCAATTTTTGCTTCTAATGTGACTTTATTTTCATGTCTCTTTAATTCCTAACTTTAGGTAGAAACCATGATAACATTAGGATCTAGAAATTCCCTTTTAAACACTTAGGCTAGTTATTCATTTTAGGCTAGTTTTCTTTTTCTTTTCCTTTTCAACTTTAAAACACTTAACAAATACTTGATTTAATTTCCTTTAAAAGATACAAAGAAAACATCTTTAAAAATGCTTAATAAAGGTCAGACTAATAAAAAGGGAATGGAAACTCTCGTCCCTCTTGTTTAAGGGGATCACTTGAGTGGAAATTCCCAATCATAAAAAACACCAACAAGAGTATATCAAACCTCACTTGTTTAAGGGAGGTACTTGAGACGCTCGACTAATTTCTCTCTTCTCTCTCTTGCCTTCAGAGCATTCTTTCCCTTAATCGGACACGTTATTTCCGCTCCATTCCCAGCTTAAGACTCCAGAGGTCGAGCAGCGGAGTGCGAATGTAACTTCGTCCACTAAAAAACACAAAACAAACAAAAACATGTGAGCCTAACTACGGCGCTCTGATTCCTGAAAAGGATACGTAGGCATTAGGTCGCGAGACCTAAGCGAGCACAACTATTTATAAACCTTATTTTCCCCGTGTTTCTTTTTTCTTTCCTTTGCATGCATTCCCTTAGCATTAAGCTTTAGATTTATAGTTAACACACCCTTTAGATAACAACAAACATAGGTGGATACCATCGAGTACGATGGGCGTGAGGGGTGCTAGTACCTTCCCCTTGCGTAACCGACTCCCGTACCCTATCTCTGGTCGAAAAACCTTGTTCTTATTCATCTTAGGTTTGCTGGCGTTCCTTTCCTATTAGGATAAATATGTTAGTGGCGACTCTGTTGCTCATTTTCGCGAGCGTGCGACAACGATGATCAGGTGCCATGTCCATATTGTACTTGTATTGCTTCATGAAAGCATCAGTCAGACCTTGGAAGCAATGAATACGGTTCTTCTCGAGTCCCATATACCATTTCAAGGAAGCGCCAGTTAGACTATCTTGAAAGCAATGGATAAGCAGTTTGTCATTCTTAGTATAGGCAGCCATCTTGCGGTAGTACATGGTCAAGTGACTTCTTGGACAAGTGTACCCTTTGTACTTTTCAAACTCAGGAGTTCTGAACTTGGCAGGTATGACCAGATCGGAAACCAAACACATGTTCTCAGCAGCAACCCCAAAGTAATCAGCGCCTTCCATGGCTCCTAGTCTTTTCTCCAGGATTTGATATTGTTCTTTGACTTCATCAATGTCACCAGCTTGGTACTCAAAGAGAGGATTTTCATAAGTGGTTTGGCCATCAGCGTGCACAATTGGTTGACACTCAGTCATGATTGGAGCTTTGAATATTGGTCGTGAAGATTGACCAACCATAGCAGCAGTGGTGTGAGGCGGGGAATAATCTAGGGGTAAACCAAACTCGAGCCATGTAATGGCTGGCCTTTGAATAGGAATAGGGTCTTCAACATCGTCGGCGACCTCTTGAATGACAGTCCCTTGAGGTGGTTCTCCTCTAGCAATCAGGACTTGCAACATCTCAGTGAGCTTAGTCATTCCTGACTTCAAATCCTCAATCTCCATTCGAACTTCAGCATTGTGTTGTTCTTGGTCCGCCATTCTTCGTCTGACGTTAGCTCTAGTCTCGTAGTCGTATGGAGGAACCAGTTTGACAGTTGACAAATAACTGAATGAAAGAGACAGTTGGAATGAGGTGCTTGCATGATGAAAATGATATGCAATGTCATGCAATATTGGATGCAAAGCAACAAAACAACCTATTGGAAGACTCCTTAAGTTAGGACAGTTCTAAGTTCTTTTACCCAAGAGTCCCCTCACAAGGTTAGCTCTAAAGTTTTTGAAAATAACAGTACCTAGAGGCATCTGAGCATGATCAGAATTTCATCATGCGACAGGTGAACCATCTTATAACAAATTTCATGAATATGCAACCTCTAGGCGAGGTTATTGTACCAATCAGACAAGGAGTGCACCTTGGGGATCGATACATAACTTCTTTAGATGGAACGGGTTCTAAAGGTCCTTGGAGTTAGCGATGAAATCATATTTCTGCCATGCGATGGGCGAACCATCTTATGACAAATCTCATGACTTAGTCTCCTCCAAGTGGGGTTTTCGTATTAGCCATTCAAGGTGTTCACCTTGGGGACTAGCACTACACAACCACCTCCTAACTTATGTTTTTCTCTTGTTTTTCGAAAGCTCGGGTTGAGAGCTTCACTCAAATAGCATTCCCATACCCACAATTGAGTATATACAAAAATAAAATAAAAGCGATAAAGCAAGAGTAAAGAAACATAAATAACAAAAGAGTAAACATAAATAATACAAGAATAAGCATAAAAAACACAAGAATAAACAAACAAAAGCAAACACTCAAATACAAAACAAACTAAACTAGGGTTGACTCTCTTAGGCTTAGTCCCCAGCAGAGTCGCCACTTTCTGTAGCGGTAAAAAATATACTCGAGCGTAATCGCACGCTCGAAATATCAACAGAGTCGCCACCGAACTTTATTTATTCCAAAAAAGGAAAGGGAAAATATCGATAAAACCCACGAATAAAAAGAAATGGATAAGATGGTCACTGCAACCAAATTAGGGTTCGGGAGTCGGTTAAGCAAGGGGAAGGTATTAGCACCCCTCACCTCCATCGTACTCGATGGGACCCATTTAGTTAGTTTTGTGTTTGAGTGTTAGTGTGATGTTTGCGTTCTTTAGCTTATTAATCGAGAAAAGATAAAAGAAAAAGTTTTTATTATTGTGAAGAAAAAAGAAAAGATTTTTATTATTATGAGGAAAAAGAAATGATTTTTTTATTATTATGCTCGCCAAGAGGTTTGTATCTTTTGCCTACGTATTCCCTAGTGCAATGGGAAAGTCAGAGCAATCGTAGTTCGGGCTAGGAACCACAAAGTTTGTTGGTTGATTTTAGCGAGAGGTACTCGATCGCTTTCAAATGTAGACAATACTACACGCACATGGATATGAGATTACTATAAGAATGGATAACTAAATCAAGAGTAAGACAAGATTTTGGCCGTCATTGCATTCGAGTGGAAGATATTCGATCGTCACATGTGGAAGTATGTTCACATTCGTTGGTTAAAAGGGGATATTGACGGACTTTTAGTAAAGGATTGAGCATAGGTGTTCACCTAGCGCGTCTTTACCCAAGGTATTCAACAGGAGCGAGCCTCATTGTCACTTGTTGTCCTTGTTAATTAATTTGTTTTAATTCAAAAGATCAAGGTATTCAAGAGGTGTTTACCCCTTGTCACTTAATCTCTTGGTTTGACTAAAATGTTTTGATTCAAAAGATCAAGGTAATCAAGAGGTGTTCACCCCTTGTCACTTAATCTCTTGGTTTGATTAAAGTGTTTTGATTCAAAAGATCAAGGTATTCAAGAGGTGTTCACCCCTTGTCACTTAACCTCTTGGTTTGATTAAAATGTTTTGATTCAAAAGATCAAGGTATTCAAGAGGTGTTCACCCCTTGTCACTTAACCTTTTGGTTTGATTAATGTGTTTTAGTTCAAAAGATCAAGGTATTCAAGAGGTGTTCACCCCTTGTCACTTAACCTCTTGGTTTGATTAAAAAAAAGATTTTTGTAAGACTCGACATTGGATCGAGAAGTTTATTGTAACCACTTGGCGTTGGACCAAGGTTTATTGACTTTGAATTGGAATTAATCTAATATTTTGGATTTTGATAATGAAATATAAAAGTCTAAACAAAAAATTGGGGTATGACAGATGCCCCTATTTAAGTGTCTTATATCGAAGATGTGAAGAGACTTAAATATAAAGTACACAATTTTTGTCCTTAGATCGTCGCAACAATGCTTATGACATGAATGCAATGGACACTTTTTTGAATGCAATACGATATGAGACACTCTGAATTTTGTGGGGAACATGGCGCCACAAAAGACAGACTATTGATGGAGAAACTTGGAAATGAGAGATAAAAACTCAGGGTAAAAAGATAGTAGGAACATCTAAGGGTGGCATTAGACGACATCAATAATCAGATAAATTCGAGAGTGGCATTGAATGAGGTAAAAACACTTTACTGGGGATTGTGACATCCAATTACTCGCTTTTTGACGACAACACAATGACATGACATCTGATGACTGGCTTTAGATGGCGGTGAAAGATTATGACATCCGATAACTGGCTTTGGATGGCAACGAAAGATTATGACATCCGATAGCTAGCTTTGGATGGCAATGAAAGGTTATGACATCCGATAACTGGCTTTGGATGGCAATGAAAGATTATGACATCCGATAACTGGCTTTGGATGGCAATGAAAGGTTATGACATCCGATAACTGGCTTTGGACAACAATGAAAGGTTATGACATCCGATAACTGGCTTTGGACGGTAATGAAAGATTATGACATCAGATGACTGGCTTTGGATGGCAATGAAAGATTAAGACAATCGATGACTGGCTTTGGATGGCAATGAAAGGTTATGACATCTAATGACTGGCTTTGGATGGCAATGAAAGGTTATGACATCCAATGACTGGCTTTGGATGGCAATGAAAAGCTATGACATCCGATGGCTTGCGTTGGAAGGAAATGAAAGATTATGACATCCGATAACTGGCTTTGGATGAGAGAAAGAAGCAAAACATCCATAGAATGGCATTGGACAGAAAGGTGGTCAGACGGATATACATCTACTTTGGTAGGTGCCAAGTGAGTTGGACTTAGATCTCAAGGTAAGATGTAATAGAGTATGAATTTTGTTTAGATGCATGATTTTGAATTTACTATGCATGATATGTGAATGATCAATTTAATGCAATTGTATACGACAACTGAGCAGACTCTTTTGTGAGGTTAGTTTGGAACTCTGATTCCTTAACACAAGAACATTGCCAACTCTGTTATGTCACACTGATGATCCTCTTGGGAATGACTGATACACTGCTTGGGAATCGCTGAAAGAGAGTGCCACTGACTGGCTAATTGTTATCTGATCGTTGCTTCAGTTCTTTGAAATGAATGTCGGGAACATATTCCCCAGTATAAGTCTTGAACTTCCTTGAGAGATGAGTACTTGCAAATAAAATGTTCATTCAAAATGGTAATTTTAATGCAACGCTCAAAGCATATTTTAAAATCAAAATCATTTATTGGGATGATATTATTGATGTAAAGCAAATGAATCAAAGATCTAAACACAATGGTCAAGACATTCAAATGTAGACAATACTACACGCACATGGATATGAGATCACTACAAGAATGGATAACTAAATTAAGAGAAAGACAAGATTTTGGCCGTCATCGCATTCGAGTGGAAGATATTCGATCTTCACATGTGGAAGTATGTTTTCGTTGGTTAAAAGGGGATATTGACGGACTTTTAGTAAAGGATTGAGCATAGGTGTTCACCTAGCGCGTCTTTACCCAAGGTATTCAACAGGAGCGAGCCCCATTGTCACTTGTTGTCCTTGTTAATTAATTTGTTTTAATTCAAAAGATCAAGGTATTCAAGAGGTGTTTACCCCTTGTCACTTAATCTCTTGGTTTGACTAAAATGTTTTGATTCAAAAGATCAAGGTATTCAAGAGGTGTTCACCCCTTGTCACTTAATCTCTTGGTTTGATTAAAATGTTTTGATTCAAAAGATCAAGGTATTCAAGAGGTGTTCACCCCTTGTCACTTAACCTCTTGGTTTGATTAAAATGTTTTGATTCAAAAGATCAAGGTATTCAAGAGGTGTTCACCCCTTGTCACTTAACCTTTTGGTTTGATTAATGTGTTTTAGTTCAAAAGATCAAGGTATTCAAGAGGTGTTCACCCCTTGTCACTTAACCTCTTGGTTTGATTAAAAAAAAGATTTTTGTAAGACTCGACATTAGATCGAGAAGTTTATTGTAACCACTTGGCGTTGGACCAAGGTTTATTGACTTTGAATTGAAATTAATCTAATATTTTGGATTTCGATAATGAAATATAAAAGTCTAAACTAAAAACATATTTTTGTATTTTTAATATATGGAGAAAAAAAATCTAATAAATAAAATATTTTTTGAGCTTTTTTTATGAAAACAAGGTTTAAAATAAAACATGTTTTTTTGTATTTTTGTTTATATAAGAAAGTAAAACAATTAGTAAAATAAAAATAAAAAAATAAACTAAACACCTAAGTGGGCTAACAATCAACAAAAGAGGCGTGCAACATGAATGGCGTAAGCTAGCAATAAATTGGGCTCACACACAGGCCCAATCGGATCACTCTCAAATTGGAGAAAACGACAACAACAACAAAAAACCCTAGATTGATCCAAAACAGATCCGCCCCACTCTCACAACATTCTCTCCCCTGTTTCTCACGCTCTGCTTCTGCTCTCGATAAAATCTCTCTCGCTCTCTCACGATAAACAACAATAGCATAAAAACATCATACAACAACAACAACAACAGCAAAGAGGCATACGATTTCGAGGATAAATTAAGGGCAAATCAGCAACAGTCCAACCACAAAATCAGTACAAGCATGAATGTGAAATACAACAATTAACAGCAAATAATAACCGTGACGAGAAAGATTACCGTCCGGAAGTTATCGTGGTGATGAATCCACTCAGGTACGCTGCCTCCTCGTTTCTACTGCTTCTTCTGCTCGTGAATTGCTGTGTGAGTTCACAGGTGTGAATGAGTTGAATCAAAAACTGAAGGTTGTTGAGAGTTGTTGTGTTTTTTTTTTGTTTTGAGGTCTTTTGGTTTTGAATGTGTGTTGTTGGTTTTGTAGGCTCAACGAATTACACAGATGGTTCAGGTTTATGAAGGATGTTATGGGGTTTGTATGAAGGTTCTGGGCAGAGGTTTTGGGGAAGTTTCTGAGTTATGCACTTGAGAGGTTAATGGTGGTGAGGTTGAGAGGATTTGTGGGATTTGAGGTTCTTTTTGCAGAGTTTCTTTCGTGTTCGTCTCCTCCCCCTTCTTGTTGTGCTTTTGTTCCTATTTTATCGAAGAATCCTGATGTATTTGGGGGGAAATAAGCAAATTTGAACAATTATATGATACTGATTCAATGCTTTTTTGGATGCAGGTTCTGCCATAGTATTTTGGTGAAAGGTTTGGCCTGATGTGTTTAGCATGGCATAGCTTGGACCGTTTTTATGCATACTGTAGCAGCAAGTTTGGACTGTTGTGGTGGTTGGAGAAAGATGCAGAGCAGCAGCAAGAGAGCGCAGAAACGTGAAGAATCTTTTTTTGTTATATCTTTTGTATTTCTTTTTGTGTAATAACTTCAAAAGTATGAACTGGGCTGTAATGTGAAATGGGCCAAATCCACACAAATTTCTACTTTTTTGTTATACAATTTTTTTACTAATGATAAAAAAACTAAGATAAATTTAAACTAAAAATAAAAATATTACTAATCCTAAATAAATAAACTAACTCTACACTAAATTATCTAAAACTAATTTTTTATATTTTTATTTAAAATGGTGATGATAAAAAAACTATGGAGTCTCGAATAAAAAATATGCAAAGATGCGAAATGCAAGTTATTTAGTTAACTTTAATAAAAAGTAGATATGCAACGATGTGATGATTGAATGATGAATGCGTGCGCCACATCTAAATGAATGAAATACATAGGGCAAAAATTGGGGTGCGACAGATACCCCTATTTAAGTTTTTTCTATCGAAGATGTTAAGAGACTTAAATACAAAGTACACAATTTTTGTCCTATGATCGCCACAACAATGTTTATGACATGAATGCAATGGACACACTTTTTTTTATATGATATGAGACGGAAGTTGAACTCTATGGGGAATATAATGTCACAAGAGACAAACTAATGATGGAGAGACTTAGAAACGAGGGATTAAAACTCTAGGTAAAATGATAATAGGAACGTCTAAGGGTGGCATTAGACGACATCAATAATCAGATAAATTCGAGAGTGGCATTGAATGAGGTGAAAACACTTTACTGGGGATTGTGACATCCAATTACTCGCTTTTGGACGACAACAAAAGGATATGACATCCGATGACAGGCTTTGGATGGCAATGAAGGGTTATGACATCCGATAACAGGCTTTGGACGGCAACAAAAGGTTATGACATCCGATGACAGGCTTTCGATGGCAATGAAGCGTTATGACATTCGATAACAGGCTTTGGACGGCAATGAAAGGTCATGACATCCGATAACAGGCTTTGGATGGCAATGAAAGGTTATGACATCCGATAACAGGCTTTGGACGACAATGAAAGGTTATGACATCCGATAACAGGCTTCGGATGAAAGAAAGATTATGACATCCGATAACAGGCTTTGGATGGCAATGAAAGATTATGACATCCGATAACAGGCTTTGGATGGCAATGAAAGATTATGACATCCGATAACAGGCTTCGGATGAAAGAAAGAAGCAAAACATCCCTAAAATAGCATTGGACAGAAAGGTGGTCAGACGGATATACATCTGCTTTGGTAGGTGCCAAGTGAATTGGACTTAGATCTCAAGGTAAGATGTAAATGAGTATGAATTTTGTTTAGATGCATGGTTTTTTGAATTTTCTATGCATGATTTGTGAATGGTCAATGTAATGCAATTGTATATGACAACTGAGGTAGACTCTTTTGTGAAGGAAGATTGAGACTCTGATTCCTCAACACGGGTAACACTCCCAACATGGTCTTATTACACTGATGACCTTTTTGAGAAGGATTGATAAAATGCTTTGGGATCGCTGAAGAAAACTGCCTATAATTGACTGATTATTATCTGATCATTGTTTCAGTTCTTGGAAATGGATGTCGGGAACACATGCCCCAATATAAGTCTTGAACAATACGATCTCAAAGTAACGTGTCCCCTGATAAGATCACTGATCAAGTCTCTTGATTGTTTGAACTTCCTTGAAAGATGAGTACCTGCAGATAAAATGTTCATTAAAAAATGGTAATTTTAATGCAATGCTCAAAACATATTTTGAAATCAAAGTCATTGTAGGAATGATATTATTGATGTAAAGCAAATGAATCAAAGGTCCAAACACAATGGTCTAGACTTCCAAAATGATGGATAAAGCAAAAGGTATGGTAAAACAAACGATTTGCAAAGATCTTTAGGAGTCAGGTTAACGCAACCTAGTTGTAGTATGCTTTTAAAATAAACCTTGCTTCAATTAGGTCTTTTGAGGGTTGTAACATGGCTTGGTTCACAGTTTTAGAAACAAAGGATATAGGCTCAAAATATATTTGTACCCACCCCATTCTTCGTGATGATCTTCCAATCCTACGCTCAGTTAATTCAAATTATGCATTCAGGTTCCAAGAGACTTTGGAATTGTACATATGATAATGATGATGGTTTAAAGACCAAGAGAATCTTTGAGATGACAGTCACTTCTTCCTTTCAATAGTCACAATGTTTTATTGTTGTTCAAGGAATTTATTGACTTCTCTTTTTTGCTTTATATCCCTAACTTTTGCCTGAGTTGTTTCTTTTTAGGATTACAGTCAGTGGGATGCCCCAATTTTGCCTAAGTCTCCTTCGTAGGTTTTGACTTAGCGGACTCTTTTTTTTTTTATATTGGAAAGATAGTGACTGCCTTGATAATGATTAATGATATCCGTCTTGGTCACTTTTGATTGAAACCCTTATTGAAAGGTGTACTTAATGATTTTCTTGAAATTGAATGCACAATCAAATTAACTGAGAACTACCCTGCCCCAGGTTAAAATTGCGTTATTTTATTTGTACAAAAAGAAACACCAACTTCTAGGCTCAAAGGGGTTGGCTAGGGATTAGCTTCCTTATTTCTCCAGTGTTTGGGATGGAAACAATACCTGTACATCATCAGCAAAATTCTATCTAAAAGCATACAATTCAACAACTTGGGTATTTCGTTGTCATCATCCTCCCTCCAACCTTTGCATAAACAAAAGTTTGATAAAGAAAATGAACAAGAAATATATTTTTTTGTTTTTTTTAGAAAGATAAAACATAAATATAAACACATTGGATGTAAATGAATTGATTCAAATATGTAATGCTCATTTCATTAAAACTAACATTCAGGAACAAACAAAGTTCAATGCAGTACACAAAATAAAACAAGGAAATTACAAACAGAAGGAAACAAGGCCTAGTGACTAATCAGTGACGAGGAGGAGCTATCCTGTCTGAAACACTTGGCTTTAGGGAAGTAACTTGGCTTTCTTTGCTCTTCAGCCACTCTATTTTGGCAAAGGATTGTTGACAACAATGGGATTGATGTCTTTGAAAGAAAGAATATTTGCATTAATCAGCTCTTGCACTCTAGTCTTCAGTGCATAGCAACCTTCCAAGTCATGGCCTATACCACCTTGATGAAACTCACAATGAAGGTCAGATCGGAATCCTTTTGGAGGAGGATCTCGAAGCAGAGGTGGAGCCCTAGTCGTAATCAAACCTTTATGAACCAACGCGGGATACAATTCAGTGTATGACATAGGAATAGGATCAAAGCGGGTGTCAGCATGATTCTGATTCTGATTAGCAGCTTGAGTGTGAGGAGCTTGAACTTGTGGAGCCTTGGTCATAGGAGCAACTATAAGTACAATTGGTTGATCATAGTTGTTAGGCCTTTGACGAGGTCTTCTGTCTTCACCAGTCACAACATTTGTCTCATTCTCCTTCTTCTTGATGAAGTTTCCATAAGACTTCCTTGCCCCATTAGAGGATTCAGCAGTATTGGCAACCTTGCCATTCTTGATTCCCTCTTCTAGCCTTTGACCAATAGTCACCAAATCTATAAAGTTGGAGGATACGCTTCCAATCATCTCCTCCTAGTAGATAGGCGAGAGAGTGTCCATGAACATTCCAGTTAATTCTTTCTCAGCCAATGGAGGTT
Organism: Vicia villosa; assembly: GCF_029867415.1. Taxonomy (NCBI): domain Eukaryota; kingdom Viridiplantae; phylum Streptophyta; class Magnoliopsida; order Fabales; family Fabaceae; genus Vicia; species Vicia villosa. The sequence continues at coordinate 72,965,281 of NC_081183.1, forward strand.
GAGAAGCTAGCTCTCTCCAGCGTTGAGCATATTCTTTGAAGGATTCTCTTTCCTTTTGAGACATGTTTTGCAGTTGACGGCGATCAGAAGCCATGTCTAGATTGCATTTGTATTGCTTCATGAAAGCATCAGACAGATCTTGGAAGCAATGGATACGGCTCTTCTCAAGTCCCATATACCATTTCAGGGAAGCACCAGTCAGACTATCTTGAAAACAGTGAATCAACAATTTGTCATTCTTAGTATATGCAGCCATTTTGCGGTAGTACATGGTCAAATGGCTTCTTGGGCAAGTGTTCCATTTGTACTTTTCAAACTCAGGAGTTTTAAATTTGGCAGGCATAACCAAGTCGGAAACTAAGCACATGTTCTCAGTAACAACCCCAAAATAACCAGCACCTTCCATGACTCTTAGTCTTTTCTCCAGGATTTGATACTGTTCTTTGACTTCATCAATGTCACCAGCTCCTCTTTGACTTTCACTTTGATGATCTCCAGCATGGTACTCAAAGAGATGATTTTCATAAGTGGTTTGAGCAGCAGCATGTATAATTGGAGGAGACTCAGTCATGATTGGAGCTTGGAACATTGGTCGTGAAGGTTGACCCACCATAGCAATAGTGGCGTGAGGCGGAGAATAATCTGGAGGTAAACCAAACTCAGGCCATGTGGTGGTGGGCCTCTGAACAGGAATAGGGTCTTCAACATCGTCGGCGACCTCTTGAATATCAGTCTTTTGAGGTGATTCTCCTCTAGCAATTAGAACTTGCAACATCTCTGTAAGCTTGGTCATTCCTGACTTAAGATCCTCAATCTCCATTCTAACTTCAGCATTGTGTTGTTCTTGTTCTGCCATTCTTCGTCTGACGTTGGATATAGTCTCGTACTCGTGTGGAGGAACCAGTTTGACAATTGACATATAACTGAATGAAAGAGACAGTTGGAATGAGGTACTTGCATGATGCAAATGATATGCAATGTCATGCAATGTTGGATGCAAAGCATGGTATCAAAATAACCTATCGGAAGGCTCCTTAAGTTAGGATAGTTCTAAGTTCTTTTACCCAAGAGTCCCCTCTCAAGGTTAGCTCTAATTTTTTTGGATATAACGGTACCTAGAGGCATCCGAGCATGATCAAAATTTTATCATGCGACAGGTGAACCATCTCATGACAAATTTCATGAACACGCAACCTCTAGGCGAGGTTATCATATCAATCATACAAGGTGTGCACCTTGCAGATCAATACATAACTTCCTTTAGATGGAACGGGTTCTAAAGGTCCTTGGAGTTAACGACGAAATCAGATTTCTGTCATGTGATGGGCTAACCATCTTATGACAAATTTCATGAATAAGTCTCCTCCAAGTGGGGTTTTCGTATTAGCCATTCAAGGTGTTCACCTTGGGACTAACACTACACAACCACCTCCTAACTTATGTTTTTCTCTTGTTTTTCAAAGCTCGGGTTGAGAGCTTCACTCAAGTATCATTCTCATACCCACAATTGAGTATATACAAAAATAAATAAAAAGCAGCAAAGCAAGAGTAAAGAAATATAAATAATACAAGAATAAATATAAAGAACATAAGCATAAAAAACACAAGAATAAACAAACAAAAACAAACACTCAAATACAAACCCAAACTAAACTAGGATTGACTCTCTTAGGATAGTCCCCAGCAGAGTCGCCACTTTCTGTAGCGGTAAAAATGTGACTCGAGCGTAATCGCGCGCTCGAAGTATCAATAGAGTCGCCACTGAACTTTATTTATTCCAAAATGGGAAGGGAAAATATCGATAAAACCCACGAATAAAAAGGAAATGGATAAGATGGTCATCACGACCAAATTAGGGTTCGGGAGTCGGTTAAGCAAGGGGAAGGTATTAGCATCCCTCACTTCCATTGTACTCGATGGACCCATTTAGTTAGTTTCGTGTTTGAGTGTCATCGTAACATTTGTGTTCTTTAGCTTATTAATCGAGAAAAGATAAAAGAAAGGTTTTTTAGGATTTTTATTATTGTAAAGAAAAAGAAAATATTTTTTTATTATTATGCTCGCCAAGACGTTTGTATCTTGTGCCTACGTATTCCCTACTGCAATGGGAAAGTCAGAGCAATCGTAGTTCGGGCGAAGAACCACGATGGTTTGTTAATTGATTTTAGCGAGAGGTACTCGATCGCTTTCAAATGGAAATACTACGCGCACATGAATATGAGATCACTACAAGAATGGATGACTAAATCAGGGATAAAACAAGATTTTGGCCATCGTCGCATTCGAGTGGAAGATATTCGATCTTCACATGTGGAAGTATGTTCGCATTTTAAAATTGAATAAGTGTCTCGTTTATAAAAAGAGTTTTAAAAGCCATAAGGCAAAAAGGTTTAAATAAAATCGAAGATTGTTTTTTTTAAGGGATGTTTAGTGAACCCTTTGAGCATAGGTGTGCACCTAGCGCGTTGTTCACCCAAGATATCCAAAAGGAGTGAGTCCCATTGTCACTTGTTATCCACATGCAATGAAAAAAGATATTTGCGGACTTTTAGTAAAGGATTGAGCATAGGTGTTCACCTAGCGCGTTCTTTACCCAAGGTATTCAACAGGAGCGAGTCCCATTGTCACTTGTTGTCCTTGTTTGATTAATGTGTTTTGATTCAAAAGATCAAGGTATTCAAGAAGTGTTCACCTCTTGTCACTTGACCTCTTGTTTTGATTCAAAGAACCAAAGATATTCAAGAAGTGTGCACCTCTTGTCACTTAGTCTCTTTGATTTAATTTGATTAAGAAGTCTTTTTAAGAAAGCTTTTTATTTAATGTATTTAAATTCAAAAAAATTGAGGTATTCGAGAGGTGTTCACCTCTTGTCACTCAATCTTTCGATGTAGTTACAAAATATTTTGAAGAGAAAAAGACTCGACATTGGTTCGAGAAATCATTAGTAAAGACTTGGCGTTGGACCAAGGTTTATTGACTTTGAATCGAGATTAATCTAAAATAAAATTTTTAGTATTTTATACATTAAAAGGAAAAATAAAATTCTGATTCTAAAATATATATTGAAAACTAGTGAATTAAAATAAGCATTTTTTATTTATTTTATATTTTAGAAATTTAAGCAATTACTAAAGTAAAAAAAAAATGGAAATAATAAACTAAATGGGCTTGGGAAATAATGAAATGGGGGTGTGGGTGCAGTCACAATGGGGTTAAGGCCCAAGAAATTATATAAATAAAAAAAACTAACATCAAGAGAATAAAAAACTTGTTGGGCCGGACCGGGTCGGATCCAGACCCGGCACCCTTTAACACCACAAACCGGGTTTGATAAGAAAACCCTAAAAAGAAAATGAGGCTGCTTTCTTTCTCTCAAGAGTCCCTCACGACAAACTCTCTTTCTCTGCTTGTGTACAACGAACGCAAAAACAAGAGCGCTTTCTGGCTCTCTCGATCTCTCACTCAATCAACCAAACAGAACACCATCTCTCTCGGCTCATTCTTCTCTCAATCTCAGAAAAACAACAAAGCTTAAACCTCTCTCTCAGAAATCTCTCAATCAGTTTTCGTTTTTTCCTCCCAACTCTCGACTTTGTTTTTTTTAGCGACAATGAAGAAACAAGATAAAAAAAAACGAAGCTCTCTTCCTCATAACTCAATACTCTCTTTGTTCATGCTAATAGCAACAAACAACAACACATTACAAATAACTCAAATATATTCATATCGTTTCAACAATGAAAATGACGAAAGTATGAATGCTAGCATGGTGTGGAGATGAGATCGTTACCAATGAAGAACAAATTTCTTCGGGATATTGCTTAGAGTCAGCTTCTGATTTTTCCCTTTTGCAAACCCTCATTTGATCCGATTTGTTGCGCGTGAAGGCTTGAGAAAAATTGTTGAGATTCTGTATGTGAAGGTTAAGGATAGAGGCCGATGGTTTGTGAGTGTGTGTTTTGCAGGTTTGCGTGAAAGATTGAATTTGTGGTGTTGCCGAGTCGAATCGGTGATGGAAACTGAATATTGGATTTGTTGAGCTTTTTGTGATTTTTTTGTGCGATGGAAGCAGAGTTGGACACGATTAGGGTTCAAGATTGTTCAGTATGGTTTTTGTGTAGTATTTGGAATGCTATGGTGAAGGTCATTTTTGTGCATAAAGTTTTTTTGAGCAAAGGTTTGTTGGGGATGGTGGTCGATTCTTTGTGGAACCTCTTTTGTGTGGATTGGTTGTTGATCTGTGTAAAGGTTAAGGTTTCAGTGTATGAGGGAGGTTCGGTTAAACATTTTTGGGTTCAGTTTTGTTCTCGGTTTCTCCTCCTTTCTTTCATTGCTTGAGGCCCTTTTTATATCCTCAGATTAGTTTTTTTAGAGAAGAATTTGAAGAGTCCCTTTACAAATCTGGAAACTGATTCATTGCTTTCTTTGGGTGAAGGTTTGTATAACCATTTTGATGATATCCTTGGACTGATTATGCAGCAAAGATTGGTGGATCAGCAGCATATTTTGGAATGTATTGTTTGGACTTGGTGAAATTCCTACTTTGCTAAACCGTGAAAAATATAAGTGGTCCCTCCCACTTGTGCCATTTTCCTCTTTCCATTTTTGACATAAATAAATACAATAAAAAAAATGCTAATAGTAATAACAAGAGAAAAAAGAAAATTGGTTAGTGATATAATAATAAAAAAAAACAAATTCTTAAAAAGTAATTCAAATTTTAATAATAATTAAAACAATATTTTTGAATTTTACGGCTAGGGCTTCTATTTTGGCTTGTATCATGTCCATGCAACTTATTTCATGTATTCCCATTTGGGTCTTTTTCTTCTCTACTGTCGCTCGTTCCGCTCCCCATTGGTAATGGTTTTGGGCCATATCTTCTATTAGAGCACAAGCGTCAGGATAAGGTTTGTTCATCAACGCACCACCAGTGGAAGCATCGATATACATCTTAGTATAATAATGGAGTCCATTATAGAAGGTGTGTATGATCAACCATTGCTCTAGGCCATGGTGTGAACAAGCTCTTAAAAGGTCTTTATATCTCTCCCAGGCTTCAAAAAGTGATTCTCCATGGTTTTGAGCATATCTAATGATCAGGTTCCTAAGGACAAAGTTCTTGCTTGGGGGAAAATATCTAGCAAGGAATACTCTCCTAAAGTCTTCCCAAGTTGTTATTGAGTTGGCTGGAAGGGAATCTAACCAGTCGTGTTTTTTACCTCTAAGGGAGAATGAGAATTGTCGTAGACGAATTGGTTTTGTTGTACTAATTGTAAGAGTGATGGCTTTAGTTCAAAATTATTAGTTTTTATGGAAGGGTTTACTATACTAGAACTAGGCTCCTCATTAGATGTTTGGGCAAATTCCTTAAGAGGTCTTTGGTTACGGAGAAAAAGGCATGCTTGAGTGTAACATTCGGGTTCCACTAAAGGATCTACTAAGTTTCTGGTGCTACGATTTTTACGCATTTACCGGCTAATATAGCCTTAGTCAAACGGGATAACAACAGGGTACGAAATGTGACGAAGTTGGGTCCCTGGCAACGGCGCCAAAAACTTGATGGCTCTGTTTATAGAGTCTAAAATCTGACTGCAAGTGCACAGCCTATCAAAGTAATATAAAAGAATATCGATTTACATAAATAATGTTTGTATTTTCTTTTAATTAAATTACTTTATTTTAGTATTATGCTGGTATTTTCATTCATCCATGTTTCTTCTTTCTAACAACACAGGTGCACCCCACAAAGAAACATTCAGTCAAACAAACTTCTTCTCAAGGAATTCTTCCAATTGTTCCCTCAACTCAAACAATTATGACGCTGACATCCAACGAGGAGCCATTGGCATCAGACTCGTATCTGGTACTAACTCTATGACAACTCTACTTCAATCTCTGGAGGTACATCACTGATGTCATATGCAAATACATCTTGGGAATTCACACACAACATGAAACTCACTAACTACTCCTTTCATCTTAGTATCCAACAAAGCAGCACCATAGACACTATCACTCCATCCTTCACAGACTCGTCTACTTGCTAAGTCGATAAAACACCAGTTTCCACTGTCACCAAACTCAGATCCACACTCTAGAGGAAAGCCGCATATATCTTTAGGAAAAACATCAGGAATACAAATCACGGGCATATCACTAGCCGTCACATTTCTATGTATCCTTAGAGAAATAAAGATCAACAATACATGATCATTCTCTCTCAAAGACATCCTAACTTGAACGACAAACAAGAATCACAAATCCGTACTCTCTTCGGGTTCATAAACAATATCAGCTAAACAATGTAATACCCTTCTAAACCCCGCGGCAATTATTAAAATAATCAAAGTTAAACATCATCAAGGGTTCCAGAATTAATTAAAAACAAATGAATTGGTTGTCAATTGTCATGCATTAATGGAAACGACTGAACAAAATCATAAACTCATGTTTATCACAGCGAAATAATACACATCACCAAAATAATCCAAATGGAACATACTCCAAAACCAACAAAATAAAAACATAACGATCAACTCTAAACTATCGTTCCCAGTGTTACAAGATCAGAGCATGACCGACACGACCCACTAAGCAGATAGACTCTACAAGCTATCCTCACCGAACAGTAAGCCGCTACTCCTTAGTCTGAAAATGTTCAACAAGTAAGGGTGAGTCTCATTCGAATTAATAATTATTATACAATCATGAGTAATAAAACATCATAGCATCATTGTGGACCTCCGTTTTCGGCCATACCTCTCGCGGAGAGATACGTGAACTGACTCTTTTTATTGTTTCTGCTTTCGCATTTTGAAAATTCAGAGAGTCGCCACCGACTTTTTATTTTATCCAATTAAGGAAAGGTTTATAAAAGAAACAGAAAAAAGACCTTTAAGAAATTCTGGGTAAGGGGGTAGGTTATACAAAGGGAAGGTGTTAGCACCCTTTGTATCCATGGTTATCCATGAGCTCTTTAGTTTGCTTAGCTCACTTGTTTTCGATCACTTTTCAATTGCTTTAAAATGCTCATATGTGGTTTCAAATACCTTTGTAAATTGAATTTGTAATGATCCTTGTGCGGATGTATACAAAGTGTTTTTTTATCTTTCAAAAGATGTTTTTTTGAAAAAAAGAACGTTAACTTCGTAATGATCCTTGTTTGGATATATACAAAGTATTGTCTTTTTGGAAAGTTTTATTTTGAAAAAACAACAGTGTATGAGAATTTTGTTTGTTTTGATTTGAGCAAGCAAATTAGGAGGTCTACCCTGAGTTGTAAGGTCTTTATCCTATTTCCTTTAAAAATCTATCCTTTCACCGGATACAAACAAAAGGTTCGATTTTGTACTCGAAACAGTAGAATTTTGACTTTGATTTTGAAAAGAATGAGAAGGGATTACCTTAGGAGGTGCAAGTGTGATTGTGTTTGAATTCAGATATTTTATCTTTTGGAGTTAGTGATCTAACGGTTCAATTTTATCTTTGACATACACGCAGTTTATATGTGCTGGAATTTAAAATGCGGAAATGTAAAATGCGGAAAGTAAATCTACGCTATTACATCGATTTGCAGGAAATGTAAACTACGCCTATTTACATAGATTTGACAACCTATACATTTATCTAGGAATTTAAATAGCAAGAAAATAAAGAAATGTTTTTGGATTTTTTATGATTCATTTTAATTATGATTAATGCATGATTAATTTAATTAAAATGAGGAAAAGATGGAAATAAAATTTAAACCTAAAAATTAAGTTCAAAATATGTTCAAAATGTTTGCTAATTAATTTTAAAACAAAACTAATTTTTTTGAATTTTTGAAATTGATTTGAAATTGATTAAGTTAATTAACACATAATTGTAAGTATCAGATATGCCTAAGAGGGGGGGTGAATTAGGTACTTTATAACTTTTTCGGTTTTATGGTGTAAAGTGATTATTTTTCTGGTTTATGGTAATATTACTAAAAGATGTAAAGTGCAGAAAAATAAATGACACAAGGATATATCCTGGTTCCCCTCACAAACCGAGAGTACTCCAGTCCCCTTACGCAGTAAGAGATTTCAATATAATTGGTATCTTGTACAAGCCTAACCAAACACCAAGAACAATCCTCTTGGACCAAGAACAATCCTCTTGGATTTTTCACTAAGACCACTTATGAGAACAATCCTCTCAAAGTGTCTAACTTGTTTCCAACAATCCTGGATAACAAGAATACAACAAGTATTTGATTTTGTATAAGAGTTTGAATAGTAGAACAATGTATTAATCACTTGATTGATCTTCCCTTCCAATGATAATAATTCACAATTCTTTAAAGTAATAGATTGCTCAAAATATTTTCTAGTTTGGATGATATGAAAGTGTGTAGAAAATATCTTGAAAAAGATTGAAGAAAAACAATGTGAATTTCTGAAAATTTCTAAGAGTTTTTGATTGGAAGAGGTGAAGAATGAATTTGAAATTTTGAGTATATATAGATGTTCATAACACCCCTTGAAATATCATAAGTTTCTGTAAATTAATCATGAACAATTGCCAAGATTAAAGGAAATGTTTCCATGAAAAGGTGTGTGGAAAGGTGCTATGAAATGCTGCTGTTTTTCAAAAAACGTACAGGGGAAATCGATTTCCCTTAGCATGAAATCGATTTCATGCATGTAACGTTAACAAAATTTCAAAAACAAACAGTGGGAAATCGATTTCCTCTTTAGGTAAATCGATTTCCATAGTGCAAAAAGTGAATTTTTGCTTCTGGAAATGTTTTAAGACAGTGGCAAATCGATTTCATGTTATGGTAAATCGATTTACCCAGTGTAAAACTTGAATAAAAGATTTTGCAAATGTTTGCTATTATCATGGATGGTCTATGCAATGGTTGGTTGATTTCTTGAGCATCTAAGACTTTAGAGAATGTAATTATAGTCATTATACCTTCTTGAAGTGCAAGCTTGATTCCAAAGCCTTGATCATTGATATTTTAACTTTAACAACTCATCTTTGCCTTCTTGTTATTTAGAGATTTGTCTTCATCAAAAACAAAGTTCTTTATTTAATCTTGACTTCACATTCTCCCCCTTTTTGATGATGACAAATAATCCTCTTGATGTTTTGACATTTCTTGAAATAATTTCTCCCCCTAAGATATATAGCTCCCCCTTAGTGTGTACTTGTGCTACTTAGAGAAATTTGGAGAAATTTGTATCATTTGTACCTTAGGAAATTTATAAACATACAAACAAGTATAACACCTTTCTCCCCCTTTGTCATTATCAAAAAGAAGGGAAAGATGGGTGAAAGATAGTAATAGTGGCAAATAGAACATCATTCATCATAACAAACACATGTATTCAAACAAGTAGAACAATCAAGATAATAAAGTTATGGTAACAAGTACCTTACAAACCACATAAAGTTTTAAGAAGTTTAACATGAAACATAAATAAACAATATAAGAAACATAGAGTGACATAATACTAAAAGAACAAACAAGAACAACATATCAAGATTGGTCCATCTCATTGTTGGTTTTGTTGTTGTTGAAGAAGTTTGGTCCTTGATAGGGAAATTGAGTTTGAATAGGTGGATTTATTGGAGTAGGGACAGCCGGGTTATTTGGATCATATGGTGGAATGTGGAGATGAGAGTAAAGGTAAGAGAATTGTTGATTCACATCATAGCGAAAATCATTGATCCGGGTTGTGGTGGATTCATTGATAGAGTTCCATTGGTTGTAGATTGAGGTGTTGAGTGTTGCAAATTGTTGAGTCATAAAATTTATCACCTCTTGATTACTTGGACCATCTTGAGCATGAGGAGGAACTTCTTCATCACCAATATTGTCTTGGGCTTCTTCATGACCAAAATCTTCTTGAACATTAGCTTGATTTCCTTCATTATTAAGATATGAAATCGTTTGTGTTTCCGGATCATAAAGAACACCCATCCGCTTATCCACACTTTTAATAGAGAACTTATGACTTCTAGTATCCATAAGATGATAACCAACATCATCAAAAGAAACCCCAAAATGTTCCAAAATACGAGTTATGAACCAAGCATATGGAAGAGACTTAATCTTTTGAGTGTGACACAACATATGGTGTAAAATGAGGCTAGACCAATTGAGAGAGATACCATTCTTGATTGCATATAATACTTGCATTTCCATATCGGTAATGTTGCAATGATTGCCATTTCGAGGTAGCAAGATATAGACCAAAGCATAATGAAGCAATCTATCATTAATAGCAAAATTTCCAGCACTCCAAAAATCTTTTGAAGTTTCAACCCTTTTAGCATTATATTCTTCTTCCGTTATCCTACTTAAGCTGAAATAAAATTCTCTCTTATGATATCCTTGCCACTCTTCAATATCCGGATCATATAGAGAGCTACCAACATAAGGGATATTCAAAATTCTACCAAGTTTCTTAGGATGCAAAACTATGTTTTTCCCTCTTACATTTGTAACAAACTTATTATTATCCGAACGCATATTACAATAGAACATTCTAACTAAATCCGGATAATATGGTCCAGAGGATGCAATAAGAGGACCCAAACCTAATGAAGTTAATGTTTCTTGAAAACTAAAACATTGAGTAGGAAAAGTAGAGAGTGCACCATATTTTGGAGTTTGGACAAATTTTGATTGATAAAACTTTTGGTACCTTTCTAATTCCTTTGAGGGATGGTCATGGAAGATGTTTGGAGTATCTATGGAAGAAGATGAAGCTTTGTTCTTCCCTTTCTCAGTGGCTGAAGCTTTCCTCTTTACTCTTGAAGACATGGATGAAAGTTTGTTGAAGATGAGAATAAGGTTTAATGGAGTTTGAGAGTGTTTTGGAGAAGAGGAAATTTTGGGTTTTTGGAGAGCACCCACTCACCAATTTTCGGCTGCTAGGGTTATGGGAGATGAGAGACAAATTTTTTTGCTTTTATGAGGGAGAGAGAGGAGGTGTGACAATGTTATTGGACCAACATTTAAGAAGCAAACATAAAAAAAATCTGAATATATACAGTAAGAAATCGATTTACCATGGGGTGAAATCGATTTACCCAAGTCAAAAAGCGCAAACAGAAGCAAACTTACAGCATCAAATCGATTTCCTTAGGGGTTAAATCGATTTCCCCAAGCCAAAAAATGAAAACAGAGGCATACTTACAGCATCAAATCGATTTCCTCAGGGGTCAAATCGATTTCCCCAAGCCAAAAAATGAAAAACACAAAACACTAAGCTACTGTTACAGTAGTAAATCGATTTACCATTAGATGAAATCGATTTACTCATAGAAAAAATATAATTTTCACATATTTTTATGTATTTTAAACATCTAAAACACTTAAAAGAATGGTGTAGAAGTAGAGACATTGTGAAATCATTTGTAAGAAGATTAGATGAGATAAGACACCATGTGCACCTTAGAAATTTTTGACGGAGAAACATAAAGTGAGATATCTATGTGTCTTTTTCATCCAAAATTCCAAGTTCTCTTCGAATTTTGTAAAAAGGTTCTTTTGGAAGAGGCTTGGTGAAGATATCTGCAAATTGATTATGAGTATCTACAAAAGTGACTTCAACATCTCCTTTAAGCACATGATCGCGAAGAAAATGATGTCGAATGTCTATGTGTTTGGTTCTTGAATGCATGACCGGATTCTTTGTAATATTTATAGCACTTGTATTGTCGCATCGAAGAGGAATGCATCCGAGATCAAGTCCGTAGTCACGAAGTTGTTGCTTAAGCCAAAGAATTTGTGCACAACAACTACCTGCTGCTATGTATTCTGCTTCGGCCGTGCTAAGAGCAACACATGCTTGTTTTTTACAAGCCCATGATACTAATGCATTTCCAAGAATGTGACAAGTACCACTTGTGCTTTTACGATCAGTTTTACATCCTACATAATCCGCGTCAGAATAACCAATTAAATTGCAAACACTACCTTTTGGATACCATAAGCCAACGTTGGTCGTTCCTTTGAGATACTTCATGATCCTTTTAACCGCCATAAGATGTGATTCCTTTGGATTTGCTTGAAAGCGAGCACAAAGACAAACACTAAACATTATATCAGGACGGCTTGCCGTCAAATACAATAAAGAACCAATCATACCTCGATACTTAGTAATATCAATTGGAGTACCGGATTCATCTTGATCAACATATGTACCGGAGCCCATTGGAGTATTCATTGCTTTACAATTATCCATATAAAACTTCTTCAATAATTCTTTACAATATTTGGATTGATTGATAAAGATTCCATCTTTGAGTTGCTTAATTTGTAGTCCAAGAAAGTAGTTCATCTTTCCCATCATAGACATCTCGAATTCTCCTTGCATCATTAATGAGAATTCCTCACACATTTCTTTGTTAGTCGATCCAAAAATGATATCATCAACATAGACTTGAACCAATAAAGTGTTACTCTTGATTTTCTTAATGAACAAAGTTTTATCAACCTTACCCTTTTCGAAACCCTTTTCACACAAAAAATTGCTAAGTCTATCATACCATGCTCTTGGTGCTTGCTTTAAGCCATAAAGAGCCTTTCTCAACTTAAAGACATGTGTAGGATTCTTGAAGTCTTCAAATCCCGGGGGTTGTTTGACATAGACTTCTTCATTGATGTAACCATTCAAGAATGCGCTCTTGACGTCTGATTAGTGGTTTTCACACATAGTTTTATCATTGTTTTTAAGTATGTTTAAGTTTTGTTATTGAGTGTTTTATTTCTTTATTCGTCATTTTATGCTTTGGTTGTATGTTTTAATGTTTTCAGGTTCATATGGAGAAATCGGAGTAAAGCAGTGCTAAACTCGGAAGTTTTGAGGAAGTTCAGAAAACATGCTACAGGAGGCCTGACACGGGTGGCCGTGTTGCTCAACACGGGCCGTGTCAGGCAGAGCGCTGAAACAAAGTGTGGAAAGAATGGAAAACAGTGGTGCAACACGGGTGCCCGTGTTGCTCAACACGGCCCGTGTTGCTAAGCCTGGGACTTGGATCTTGAAAAATAAATTACAGGGGACCAACACGGGTGCCCGTGTTGCACAACACGGCCCGTGTTGGGTGATGACGCTGATTTCAGTGATTTTTATTATTTAGTTCAGTGGTTGGCCTGCAGGGGTGTTTTTGGAATTTCCAACCAACTTAAGTGAGTCTGCACTATTTAGGAGGGTTTCCAAGATATATTAGGGATCTTTTTGCCACACGAAGAATTGGAGGATTGAGAGAAGAAGCCTATGCAATTGGAGAAGAACGGAGAACTCTCATGAGCGGAAGCCATTGAAGATCAAAGTTCATCATCTCTATTGTAATGTCTTTATTTGATATCTTTGTAATTTCTTTGGATGATATGAGTAGCTAAACCCCCCAATGCTAGGGGGGTGTCCTTGATTAACATTTGTGATGATTTTGAATTCCGAATTTCAATAACATGTTTCTCTTTTACATTCAATTTAATGGTATAAGGTTTTTAATGCTTTCCTCGTCGGACCAACTGGATTGATTTATGACTGACAATTAGGATTGACCTCCATTGTTAGGGTTTTTATACCATTATATTATAGTAGATATCACCTAGGACTAGGGATACCCTATAGTAACCGGATTGTTCTTGATTATAATAATATTTGATTTGATCACTAATTTCGAAGGACTTTGGGATTAGGATTTCAATGTTCAAAAGTTTGCCCACTAAGGACTTAGGAGCAAATACCCTTAAGAACCGGTGATTGATAAGTTGAACTTTGTTAATGAAATAAGGGTTCAGAATTGTTACATGTTAATGCACACACCTACCCTGGCATGTTACTCATATTTGGCCAATTCAACCTTTTTAAGTTTATTTGCAATTTAATTTGTAATCACAAAAACCAAAACCCCAAGGCTTTTTGTTTAATTGAAGTGCGACTAACTCTATAATCTCACGCAGTGCTTGAGATCGATATTCGGGAAATTTTCCCTTTATTACTACAGAGGCAAAATAGTACACTTGCTATTTTACCGATCAAGTTTTTGGCGCCGTTGCCGGGGACTGCCGAAAATTGTAGAGTTTTTAGTTTTATTTCAATTAGAATTTTGTTGCTCTGCGACTAAAATTTTATTTTCAAAAAAAAAAAAAAAGAAAAACATTTTTATATTATTTTTGTTCCTCATTCTAATAATTGTCTAATCTGTTTATGCGAGGCAAGGCCTCAGCAGAATTTCCTTTTGACGCAGAAATTGAAAGGACTTTTCACGCAAGGCGCAGACAAGTTCAGCAAGCTAAGCTGGAATCTGAGGAAGAAGTAATTACAGTTCATTCTGGTTCAGACACCGAAAGTGAAGAAGAGATCATGGGCGAGGTACCACCACCAGAGAGACTCCTCGGAGACTATGGAGTTGCAAATACACCGGGGGGAAGACAAACAATTATCAACCAACCGGTGAATGTTCCTAATTTTCAATTGCACCCAAGCACCATCACTCAGCTCGAAAGAAAGCCTTTCACCGGAAGGGTTAATGAAGATGCAAACAAGCACTTACAGAGGTTTCTGACCATGAGTACAACTTTAAAAATCGAAGGTCATACAGAAGAGGCCAAGAAGCTGAGAATGTTTCCATTCACCTTGGCAGAAGAAGCAGAAGAGTGGTTTTATTCCCTTCCAGCGGGCAGCATTACATCATGGGGAGAGATGGAAAAAGCTTTCTTAAATGAGTATTTTCCCGCCTCGGTATTTATAAGGAAAAGGTATGACATTCTGAATTTCAAGCAGAAGGAGGGTGAGCCCTTAGGAGATGCATACAAAAGATTCAAAAGAATTCTAGTAGCATGTCCCACTCACAATATGGACAAGACTGAACAGATGCAAGTATTTGTCAATGGGCTCAGAATGAAAACAAAACAGTTAATTGATACAGCAGCTGGAGACTCGACAAATTTCACAACAGCCTCAGGCATCATCAAAATCATTGAAGCAATAGCTGCAAATGAGCATTTGGAATTGTATGACAGGTGTGCTAGCAAACCGGAAGGAATCATTGATCTCAAGCTGGAGACTTCTAAAACTCGGGTTGAAGATGCGATAGCCGCAGAAGTTGAAAAGAAATTGAAGGCTATGAATATAGGTAAACAACAGGTGGCTCAAGTTCAACAAGCTCAACCTGTCAGCTGTGAAATCTGTAATGGCCCACACCAAACGGTGTACTGTTTTGCTACTCCCAAGCAGATTGAAGAAATCAAATTCCTAAGGCAAAACAACCCGTATTCTAACACCTATAATCCAGGGTGGAAGAATCATCCAAATTTTGCTTGGAAAGATCAACAACAACAAGGTACCCAGAAGGCAAAGTGGGAAGTGGCCATTGAAAGATTAGTTGGGCAGTGTTCTCAGTTCCAAGAAGAAACAAGAAACAACCACAGAAACACTTCGGCCTCAATTAAAAATCTGGAAGTTCAAGTGGGGCAGATAGCACAGCATCTCAATCTACAGGCACAAGGTACCCTTCCGAGCTCAACTGTGAAAAATCCGAAAGACCAGGAGAAGATTAATGTTGTCACTACAAGAAGTAGGAGAATAGCAGAATCTGAAAAGGAAAAAGAAAAAGAGGAAATAGATGACCCCATGGTAATAGAGGTGGATTTGGAAATAAGAGAGAATCTAAAAGAGCCAGAAGTTGTGGTACCGCCGGTTAAACCAATTGAAGAAAAAAATAAGAAAGACGCTGAACCTGTGATAAAACTGCCCTTCCCCTCCAGAGTGACAAAGAAGGGTTCAAGAGAGAAAGACTTTGAGAAGTTTACTAAATTGTTCAAAAAGTTAGAGGTAAATCTACCATTCTTTGAAGCACTTGAGCACATGCCTTTGTACAAGAAATTTATGAAGGAGGTGTTGGGGAAAAAGAGATCACTAGGAGGAGAACCAAAAATTGCAACGGAAAAGTGTGGTATAGTCTCAACAGCAAGGAAGATCCCAATAAAGAGGAAAGACCCTGGGGCAGTGGCGATACCATGCACTATCAAGAATATAGCATTTAAGAAGGTACTCCTCGATTCTGGGTCTAGTGTGAGTTTAATGCCTTTGTCCATTTTCAAAAAGCTTGAATTGGAAAAGATTAGTGAAAGTAAGACCCAGTTAAGGTCCGCCGATCACACCGTTAAGAAATCATATGGGGTAGCTGAAGATGTACTAGTGGAAGTTGATAAATTTGTATTCCCTGTTGACTTCCACATCATGGACATTCCGGAAGACGAAGAAACTCCTATCCTTCTTGGGAGGCCATTTTTGTCGACAGGCCGCTGCAACCTCGACATTGAAAAAGGAACGCTGACGCTGAAATCTTTTGATGAAGAAATAACGTTGAAGATGTTAGGAGTCAAAAGACAGAGGGCGGTTGTGAATGATCAAACTTCTGATGGTATGACAGAAAGTGAGGAAAAGAACAAGAAGTCTAAACAGCTCCAAGAAAAAGTGTCAAGCATAGCCTCCCGGGTGGAACCATCTTATGTAGTTGTCAAAAATCTTAAGAAAGCTAAGGAAGTCAAGAAGAAGGTGGAGGAGAAAGAGCAAGGAAAGAAGAAGAATGTGGGAAGTAAATTAAAGAGAAAAGCGGTGAATGCTTTTCGTCTTCATGAGTTAGTTGTTGCGAAAGTGACAAGCAACAAGGTTTGGAAAAGGAAATACCCTCCATAATAAAGGGTAATGGACCGTCGAGCCATGCGACGTTAAACGAAGCGCTCCGTGGGAGGCAACCCACGGTTTTAATAATTAATTTCTCTGTTTGTTTATTTTATTTTCAGGAAATAAAAGAGGACGTCTCTGGTGAAAGCTTGGAAGTGATCATGAGAGTGCATTACCCTCTGTGAGTCACCTCTCTCGAACTCGTTCTGAAACATTGAGGTCAATGTTTAGTTCAAGTTTGGGGGAGGCTCTTCTCTGTGCATTTTATTTTAGGCTCTTCTCTGTGCATTTTATTTTTATGTTAGTTTTATGTTATTGGTATGATGTGAAACCATAAAGTGAATTCTGCCCAAATTTTTACCGAAATTTTAAATTTTTGTTGAAGAAGTTTTGATCCTAAAGAGCGATCGGGAATAGTATATAGAGATGAAGCGAGGATTGTTTGAGGACAGGAAGTGCGGAATAATGTGACAAGAGGTTTGTTTAAGCACCCCTGGTTCCCTGAAAGAGATACGAGTCTAACGTGTAGATTTGCACCATAGTACTTGTCTCCTGAGAAGTACTTCTCGAGTAGTTTATTGATACAGTCTGGCATAATTCGGATTCACTTGCATGATGGCTGGTTGAGAAAAAAAAAGAGATATAAAGTTGGTACCAAATGATGAAAAGGCGGTAAAAGGCAATCGGCTCGCTAAGTTGGGTAATCCTCACCCGGTTATTCAGCCCAAAGGAATTTATCCCCAAACGTCGTCCAAAAGGACAATATATAACGGCAAGGTTTGAAAATTTCATCGGTAATAAAAAGTAGCCAATGCTGCTAGTTTGGTGCCAGAGAAAAAATAATAAGAAGCCTTGATCCGTCTCATGCAGGTGATGATTATTATAAGAAATGCAGTGCCTTAATATGATTGTCCGAATGAAAGAGGAGGAAAATCGGAAAGAGACTTAAGTGCAAAGCATAGTTGGAGAGGTATCCGAAACGGGAGCTTGAGGATTAATGTGGTAACAAAACTCATCGCGTCATGTGAATGCCAAATCACTGTTTCTTGATCAGTACAGACGGATATCTCACGTATGAACACCGTGTGCTTTGAAGGTCATTAACTTTTGTAGTTGTCGCTTGAGGTCAAGCAACGGTTTAAGTTTGGGGGAGTTTGATTAGTGGTTTTCACACATAGTTTTATCATTGTTTTTAAGTATGTTTAAGTTTTGTTATTGAGTGTTTTATTTCTTTATTCGTCATTTTATGCTTTGGTTGTATGTTTTAATGTTTTCAGGTTCATATGGAGAAATCGGAGTAAAGCAGTGCTAAACTCGGAAGTTTTGAGGAAGTTCAGAAAACATGCTACAGGAGGCCTGACACGGGTGGCCGTGTTGCTCAACACGGGCCGTGTCAGGCAGAGCGCTGAAACAAAGTGTGGAAAGAATGGAAAACAGTGGTGCAACACGGGTGCCCGTGTTGCTCAACACGGCCCGTGTTGCTAAGCCTGGGACTTGGATCTTGAAAAATAAATTACAGGGGACCAACACGGGTGCCCGTGTTGCACAACACGGCCCGTGTTGGGTGATGACGCTGATTTCAGTGATTTTTATTATTTAGTTCAGTGGTTGGCCTGCAGGGGTGTTTTTGGAATTTCCAACCAACTTAAGTGAGTCTGCACTATTTAGGAGGGTTTCCAAGATGAATTAGGGATCTTTTTGCCACACGAAGAATTGGAGGATTGAGAGAAGAAGCCTATGCAATTGGAGAAGAACGGAGAACTCTCATGAGCGGAAGCCATTGAAGATCAAAGTTCATCATCTCTATTGTAATGTCTTTATTTGATATCTTTGTAATTTCTTTGGATGATATGAGTAGCTAAACCCCCCAATACTAGGGGGGTGTCCCTGATTAACATTTGTGATGATTTTGAATTCCGAATTTCAATAACATGTTTCTCTTTTACATTCAATTTAATGGTATAAGGTTTTTAATGCTTTCCTCGTCGGACCAACTGGATTGATTTATGACTGACAATTAGGATTGACCTCCATTGTTAGGGTTTTTATACCATTATATTATAGTAGATATCACCTAGGACTAGGGATACCCTATAGTAACCGGATTGTTCTTGATTATAATAATATTTGATTTGATCACTAATTTCGAAGGACTTTGGGATTAGGATTTCAATGTTCAAAAGTTTGCCCACTAAGGACTTAGGAGCAAATACCCTTAAGAACCGGTGATTGATAAGTTGAACTTTGTTAATGAAATAAGGGTTCAGAATTGTTACATGTTAATGCACACACCTACCCTGGCATGTTACTCATATTTGGCCAATTCAACCTTTTTAAGTTTATTTGCAATTTAATTTGTAATCACAAAAACCAAAACCCCAAGGCTTTTTGTTTAATTGAAGTGCGACTAACTCTATAATCTCACGCAGTGCTTGAGATCGATATTCGGGAAATTTTCCCTTTATTACTACAGAGGCAAAATAGTACACTTGCTATTTTACCGATCAAGTTTTTGGCGCCGTTGCCGGGGACTGCCGAAAATTGTAGAGTTTTTAGTTTTATTTCAATTAGAATTTTGTTGCTCTGCGACTAAAATTTTATTTTCAAAAAAAAAAAAAAGAAAAACATTTTTATATTATTTTTGTTCCTCATTCTAATAATTGTCTAATCTGTTTATGCGAGGCAAGGCCTCAGCAGAATTTCCTTTTGACGCAGAAATTGAAAGGACTTTTCACGCAAGGCGCAGACAAGTTCAGCAAGCTAAGCTGGAATCTGAGGAAGAAGTAATTACAGTTCATTCTGGTTCAGACACCGAAAGTGAAGAAGAGATCATGGGCGAGGTACCACCACCAGAGAGACTCCTCGGAGACTATGGAGTTGCAAATACACCGGGGGGAAGACAAACAATTATCAACCAACCGGTGAATGTTCCTAATTTTCAATTGCACCCAAGCACCATCACTCAGCTCGAAAGAAAGCCTTTCACCGGAAGGGTTAATGAAGATGCAAACAAGCACTTACAGAGGTTTCTGACCATGAGTACAACTTTAAAAATCGAAGGTCATACAGAAGAGGCCAAGAAGCTGAGAATGTTTCCATTCACCTTGGCAGAAGAAGCAGAAGAGTGGTTTTATTCCCTTCCAGCGGGCAGCATTACATCATGGGGAGAGATGGAAAAAGCTTTCTTAAATGAGTATTTTCCCGCCTCGGTATTTATAAGGAAAAGGTATGACATTCTGAATTTCAAGCAGAAGGAGGGTGAGCCCTTAGGAGATGCATACAAAAGATTCAAAAGAATTCTAGTAGCATGTCCCACTCACAATATGGACAAGACTGAACAGATGCAAGTATTTGTCAATGGGCTCAGAATGAAAACAAAACAGTTAATTGATACAGCAGCTGGAGACTCGACAAATTTCACAACAGCCTCAGGCATCATCAAAATCATTGAAGCAATAGCTGCAAATGAGCATTTGGAATTGTATGACAGGTGTGCTAGCAAACCGGAAGGAATCATTGATCTCAAGCTGGAGACTTCTAAAACTCGGGTTGAAGATGCGATAGCCGCAGAAGTTGAAAAGAAATTGAAGGCTATGAATATAGGTAAACAACAGGTGGCTCAAGTTCAACAAGCTCAACCTGTCAGCTGTGAAATCTGTAATGGCCCACACCAAACGGTGTACTGTTTTGCTACTCCCAAGCAGATTGAAGAAATCAAATTCCTAAGGCAAAACAACCCGTATTCTAACACCTATAATCCAGGGTGGAAGAATCATCCAAATTTTGCTTGGAAAGATCAACAACAACAAGGTACCCAGAAGGCAAAGTGGGAAGTGGCCATTGAAAGATTAGTTGGGCAGTGTTCTCAGTTCCAAGAAGAAACAAGAAACAACCACAGAAACACTTCGGCCTCAATTAAAAATCTGGAA
The DNA here is from genome assembly GCF_029867415.1 of Vicia villosa. NCBI lineage: Eukaryota > Viridiplantae > Streptophyta > Magnoliopsida > Fabales > Fabaceae > Vicia > Vicia villosa. The sequence continues at coordinate 72,985,892 of NC_081183.1, forward strand.
GTTCAAGTGGGGCAGATAGCACAGCATCTCAATCTACAGGCACAAGGTACCCTTCCGAGCTCAACTGTGAAAAATCCGAAAGACCAGGAGAAGATTAATGTTGTCACTACAAGAAGTAGGAGAATAGCAGAATCTGAAAAGGAAAAAGAAAAAGAGGAAATAGATGACCCCATGGTAATAGAGGTGGATTTGGAAATAAGAGAGAATCTAAAAGAGCCAGAAGTTGTGGTACCGCCGGTTAAACCAATTGAAGAAAAAAATAAGAAAGACGCTGAACCTGTGATAAAACTGCCCTTCCCCTCCAGAGTGACAAAGAAGGGTTCAAGAGAGAAAGACTTTGAGAAGTTTACTAAATTGTTCAAAAAGTTAGAGGTAAATCTACCATTCTTTGAAGCACTTGAGCACATGCCTTTGTACAAGAAATTTATGAAGGAGGTGTTGGGGAAAAAGAGATCACTAGGAGGAGAACCAAAAATTGCAACGGAAAAGTGTGGTATAGTCTCAACAGCAAGGAAGATCCCAATAAAGAGGAAAGACCCTGGGGCAGTGGCGATACCATGCACTATCAAGAATATAGCATTTAAGAAGGTACTCCTCGATTCTGGGTCTAGTGTGAGTTTAATGCCTTTGTCCATTTTCAAAAAGCTTGAATTGGAAAAGATTAGTGAAAGTAAGACCCAGTTAAGGTCCGCCGATCACACCGTTAAGAAATCATATGGGGTAGCTGAAGATGTACTAGTGGAAGTTGATAAATTTGTATTCCCTGTTGACTTCCACATCATGGACATTCCGGAAGACGAAGAAACTCCTATCCTTCTTGGGAGGCCATTTTTGTCGACAGGCCGCTGCAACCTCGACATTGAAAAAGGAACGCTGACGCTGAAATCTTTTGATGAAGAAATAACGTTGAAGATGTTAGGAGTCAAAAGACAGAGGGCGGTTGTGAATGATCAAACTTCTGATGGTATGACAGAAAGTGAGGAAAAGAACAAGAAGTCTAAACAGCTCCAAGAAAAAGTGTCAAGCATAGCCTCCCGGGTGGAACCATCTTATGTAGTTGTCAAAAATCTTAAGAAAGCTAAGGAAGTCAAGAAGAAGGTGGAGGAGAAAGAGCAAGGAAAGAAGAAGAATGTGGGAAGTAAATTAAAGAGAAAAGCGGTGAATGCTTTTCGTCTTCATGAGTTAGTTGTTGCGAAAGTGACAAGCAACAAGGTTTGGAAAAGGAAATACCCTCCATAATAAAGGGTAATGGACCGTCGAGCCATGCGACGTTAAACGAAGCGCTCCGTGGGAGGCAACCCACGGTTTTAATAATTAATTTCTCTGTTTGTTTATTTTATTTTCAGGAAATAAAAGAGGACGTCTCTGGTGAAAGCTTGGAAGTGATCATGAGAGTGCATTACCCTCTGTGAGTCACCTCTCTCGAACTCGTTCTGAAACATTGAGGTCAATGTTTAGTTCAAGTTTGGGGGAGGCTCTTCTCTGTGCATTTTATTTTAGGCTCTTCTCTGTGCATTTTATTTTTATGTTAGTTTTATGTTATTGGTATGATGTGAAACCATAAAGTGAATTCTGCCCAAATTTTTACCGAAATTTTAAATTTTTGTTGAAGAAGTTTTGATCCTAAAGAGCGATCGGGAATAGTATATAGAGATGAAGCGAGGATTGTTTGAGGACAGGAAGTGCGGAATAATGTGACAAGAGGTTTGTTTAAGCACCCCTGGTTCCCTGAAAGAGATACGAGTCTAACGTGTAGATTTGCACCATAGTACTTGTCTCCTGAGAAGTACTTCTCGAGTAGTTTATTGATACAGTCTGGCATAATTCGGATTCACTTGCATGATGGCTGGTTGAGAAAAAAAAAGAGATATAAAGTTGGTACCAAATGATGAAAAGGCGGTAAAAGGCAATCGGCTCGCTAAGTTGGGTAATCCTCACCCGGTTATTCAGCCCAAAGGAATTTATCCCCAAACGTCGTCCAAAAGGACAATATATAACGGCAAGGTTTGAAAATTTCATCGGTAATAAAAAGTAGCCAATGCTGCTAGTTTGGTGCCAGAGAAAAAATAATAAGAAGCCTTGATCCGTCTCATGCAGGTGATGATTATTATAAGAAATGCAGTGCCTTAATATGATTGTCCGAATGAAAGAGGAGGAAAATCGGAAAGAGACTTAAGTGCAAAGCATAGTTGGAGAGGTATCCGAAACGGGAGCTTGAGGATTAATGTGGTAACAAAACTCATCGCGTCATGTGAATGCCAAATCACTGTTTCTTGATCAGTACAGACGGATATCTCACGTATGAACACCGTGTGCTTTGAAGGTCATTAACTTTTGTAGTTGTCGCTTGAGGTCAAGCAACGGTTTAAGTTTGGGGGAGTTTGATCAGTGGTTTTCACACATAGTTTTATCATTGTTTTTAAGTATGTTTAAGTTTTGTTATTGAGTGTTTTATTTCTTTATTCGTCATTTTATGCTTTGGTTGTATGTTTTAATGTTTTCAGGTTCATATGGAGAAATCGGAGTAAAGCAGTGCTAAACTCGGAAGTTTTGAGGAAGTTCAGAAAACATGCTACAGGAGGCCTGACACGGGTGGCCGTGTTGCTCAACACGGGCCGTGTCAGGCAGAGCGCTGAAACAAAGTGTGGAAAGAATGGAAAACAGTGGTGCAACACGGGTGCCCGTGTTGCTCAACACGGCCCGTGTTGCTAAGCCTGGGACTTGGATCTTGAAAAATAAATTACAGGGGACCAACACGGGTGCCCGTGTTGCACAACACGGCCCGTGTTGGGTGATGACGCTGATTTCAGTGATTTTTATTATTTAGTTCAGTGGTTGGCCTGCAGGGGTGTTTTTGGAATTTCCAACCAACTTAAGTGAGTCTGCACTATTTAGGAGGGTTTCCAAGATGAATTAGGGATCTTTTTGCCACACGAAGAATTGGAGGATTGAGAGAAGAAGCCTATGCAATTGGAGAAGAACGGAGAACTCTCATGAGCGGAAGCCATTGAAGATCAAAGTTCATCATCTCTATTGTAATGTCTTTATTTGATATCTTTGTAATTTCTTTGGATGATATGAGTAGCTAAACCCCCCAATACTAGGGGGGTGTCCCTGATTAACATTTGTGATGATTTTGAATTCCGAATTTCAATAACATGTTTCTCTTTTACATTCAATTTAATGGTATAAGGTTTTTAATGCTTTCCTCGTCGGACCAACTGGATTGATTTATGACTGACAATTAGGATTGACCTCCATTGTTAGGGTTTTTATACCATTATATTATAGTAGATATCACCTAGGACTAGGGATACCCTATAGTAACCGGATTGTTCTTGATTATAATAATATTTGATTTGATCACTAATTTCGAAGGACTTTGGGATTAGGATTTCAATGTTCAAAAGTTTGCCCACTAAGGACTTAGGAGCAAATACCCTTAAGAACCGGTGATTGATAAGTTGAACTTTGTTAATGAAATAAGGGTTCAGAATTGTTACATGTTAATGCACACACCTACCCTGGCATGTTACTCATATTTGGCCAATTCAACCTTTTTAAGTTTATTTGCAATTTAATTTGTAATCACAAAAACCAAAACCCCAAGGCTTTTTGTTTAATTGAAGTGCGACTAACTCTATAATCTCACGCAGTCCTTGAGATCGATATTCGGGAAATTTTCCCTTTATTACTACAGAGGCAAAATAGTACACTTGCTATTTTACCGATCAACGTCCATTTGATAAAGCTGAAAATTTAATGAACATGCATAAGCAAGTAAAAGACGAATAGCTTCTAACCTTGCAACCGGAGCAAATGTTTCTTCAAAGTCGATTCCTTCTTCTTGATTGTAACCTTGGGCCACCAATCTTGCTTTGTTTCGAACAATTATACCATTCTCATCAAGTTTGTTCTTAAACACCCATCGAGTACCTATGATGTGTTTATTACTTGGTCTAGGCACAAGTTCCCAAACTTGATTTCTCTCGAATTGATTTAATTCTTCTTGCATTGCATTTATCCATTGATCGTCTCCTAAGGCTTCATCAACTTTGGAAGGTTCAATTTGAGAAACAAAAGCCATGTGTAAGCAAGCATCTTTGAGATTTAATCTTGTTGCAACTCCTTGACTAATATCACCAATAACTTTATCAATAGGATGATCTCTATGAGTTCTCCATTCTTTTGGTAGATCATTGGTGTTTGATTCTTGTTGTACACTTTCTTGTTGAACTTCCGGTGCCTTCACAATTGTATCATTTGAAAGTTCTTTCGGTGCCTTCATAATTGTATCATTTGAAAGTTCTTCCGGGGGTAAATCTAAAGGATCATCATCATCACAAACAACTATTTCTTCTTTGGAAGTGTTAGTCTCATCAAAAGATACATGCATGGATTCTTCAATAGTTAAAGTTCTTTTATTATAAATTCTATATGCTTTACTAGAAAGAGAATAACCAAGAAATATACCTTCGTCGGATTTCTCATCAAACTTACCAAGGTTGTCTTTGTCATTGTTGAGAACAAAGCACTTGCATCCAAAAATGTGAAAGTGAGCAATGTTTGGCTTTCTTCCTTTGAAGAGTTCATATGGAGTCTTCTTTAAGATAGGTCTAATGATTACTCGATTTCCAACATAACATGCCGTACTAACCGCATCCGCCCAAAAGTATTTAGGAAGATTTGCATCACTAAGCATTGTTCTTGCAAGTTCTACTAGAAACCTATTTTTCCTTTCAACTACTCCATTTTGTTGTGGAGTTCTTGGTGCTGAAAAATTATGAGAGATACCATGTTCTTCACAAAATTCTTCAAATGATGCATTTTGAAACTCTCCACCATGATCACTTCTTATGGATACAATCTTTAATGATTTCTCATTTTGGATTTGTTTTGCATACTTCTTAAAGGCTTTAAAAACATCACTTTTCTGCACAAGAAACAAAGTCCAAGAATATCTAGAATAATCATCAACAATAACTAAAGCGTATACATTACCTCCGAAGCTTCTTGTCCTTGATGGACCAAATAGATCCATATACAACAATTGAAGTGGTCTTGTTGTAGTCACCACATTCTTTGGTTTGAAAGATGATTTGGTTTGCTTTCCCTTTCGACATGCATCACATAATTTATCTTTGACAAACTTTATCTTAGGTAGGCCAATAACAAGATCATGTTTGGTTAATTTATTTAAATGATCCATATGAATATGGGCTGCTCTTTTATGCCATAACCATGATTCATTATTGTTTACCAAAAGACATTTTACTTTCAAAGATAAATCATTTAAAGAAATCATAAAAATGTTATTAATTCTTGTACCTTTGAGTTTTACCTCATTGGTGACTTCATCGATGATCAAGCATTCCTCTTTGGTGAATTTGATCTTGAAGCCTTTGTCACAAAGTTGGCTAATGCTTAGAAGATTATGCTTTAGTCCTTCAACATAAAGAACATCTTCAATGGATGTGAAAGGTGGTGCACCAACTTTGCCTTTGCCAAGGATTCTTCCCTTATTGTTGTCTCCATAAGTGACAAAGCCCTTGGCCTTTAACCTTAGATCTGAAAATTGGTTTAAGTCACCCGTCATATGCTTTGAACAACCACTATCTAGATACCATAGGTTTGAAGTGGTCTTCAAGCATACCTACAAAACAAATTAAGTTTTGTTAGGTACCCAAATGGCTTTGGGTCCATCATTGTTAGTTCCTTTCTTCACCCATACATAATGTCCACTAGGAACACTAAAGTTCCTTACATAACAAGCATTGGGTGTGTGACCAATAATACCACAATAAAAACAAGTAGGTTCAAAGTTACTTCTATATCTAGGAGGATAAGATTTCTTCTTAACAAAGTTCTTCCTTTTAGGATAATGTTGCATTACTTTAGGCTTGATCACTTTCTCTTGAATTGGTTGGTTACTAGCCTTGACAAAGATAGTCTTGTTGGATGTTGGTTTATCAAATTTAGAGAAACCAAGTCCGCTCTTATCATTGGAGTATCTTTGTGTGCTAAGAACATTTTCCAATCCAATTTGCCCTTTTTCATATCTTTCTAAAACACGTTTTAATTGGACAATTTGGAAGGAAAGTGATTCATAATTCTTGCATGCAACATTATCTTCTTGAACACTAATTATTTTTTCTTTGTCATCTTTATGTTCTACTTCACTTATCTTAACCTTCTCTTCTAAAGATAGTATGATTTTCTTTTGAGATGAGATAGTTTTATAGAGAATTTTACATTCTTTTAATAATTCTTCTATTGCACCTTGTGCACCATTATCAAAAAGAGAATCATCATAACTAACCTCGCCTTCTTCATCGTCGGAGTGGTGTGATGCCATTAGTGCTAGGTTTGCACTTTCGTCACTATCGGAGTCCGATGAGGAACTTACTTCATTATCTTCCCATGCTATGTAGGCCTTTTTATTTTTGAACTCCTTTTTGCCTTTGAATCCATTCTTCTTCGAAAGCTTTGGACATTCCGGCTTTATGTGTCCTTGTTTCCCACATTCATAGCATGTAACTTCTTGTGATGAAGTGGATGCTTCTTTATCTTTATGCTTTGAGAATTTCTTTCTTTTGACATAGTTAGTTTTATCAATATTATTTTTATTACCAAAAAATTTGCCTAACCTTTTTACAAGAAGCAAGAAGTTTTCATCTTCATCCGATGCATCTTTCATTTTGCTTTCTTTTGAATCTACCTTTAATGCAATGCTTTTTGATTTCTTCTCTAAGTTCTCATGTTTTTCCAATCTTCCAAGTTCCGTCTCATATTCTTGAAGTTTTCCAAATAGTGTTGCGGAAGTAAATTTTGATAAATTCTTCTTTTCGGATATCGCCGTCACTTTTGGTTGCCACTCCCTTGTCAAAGATCTGAGCACTTTAAGATTAAGTTCTTCGGTAGTAAGAGTCTTACCAAGTGCCTTCAAGTGATTTGTCAAATGTACGAATCGTTTTTGCAAATCGAGAATAGTTTCACCGGGCTTCATTCTAAACAGTTCGTACTCTTGGCTTAAGGTATTCAATCTTGATCTTTTAACTTCAGTGGTACCTTCATGAGTTTCTACAAGAGTATCCCAAATTTCCTTTGATGTTGTACATGCCGATACTCGGAAAAATTCATCCATACTAAGAGCACCTTGAAGAAGATTGACCGCCTTTTTGTCAGCAAGAACCCTTTTTCTATCATTATCATCCCATGAAGCTTTAGGTTTCTCCGATCCAACACCATTAACGACCGTTGTAGGGACATGAGGACCTTGTAGGACAGCCTCCCAAACTTCTTCTCCTTGTGCTTCTAGATGAGCCTTCATTCGGATTTTCCAAAAGTCAAAATATTCACCACAAAACAATGGAGGCTTGTTGTTAGAACCACCATCTCTGAAAACCGGATTTTGATTTGCGGAAGCCATTCTGGATCTTTAGGAACAAGTTACCTATAACTTGCTATGATACCAAATGTAAGTATCAGATATGCCTAAGAGGGGGGGGGGGTGAATTAGGTACTTTATAACTTTTTCGGTTTTATGGTGTAAAGTGATTATTTTTCTGGTTTATGGTAATATTACTAAAAGATGTAAAGTGCAGAAAAATAAATGACACAAGGATATATCCTGGTTCCCCTCACAAACCGAGAGTACTCCAGTCCCCTTACGCAGTAAGAGATTTCAATATAATTGGTATCTTGTACAAGCCTAACCAAACACCAAGAACAATCCTCTTGGACCAAGAACAATCCTCTTGGATTTTTCACTAAGACCACTTATGAGAACAATCCTCTCAAAGTGTCTAACTTGTTTCCAACAATCCTGGATAACAAGAATACAACAAGTATTTGATTTTGTATAAGAGTTTGAATAGTAGAACAATGTATCAATCACTTGATTGATCTTCCCTTCCAATGATAATAATTCACAATTCTTTAAAGTAATAGATTGCTCAAAATATTTTCTAGTTTGGATGATATGAAAGTGTGTAGAAAATATCTTGAAAAAGATTGAAGAAAAACAATGTGAATTTCTGAAAATTTCTAAGAGTTTTTGATTGGAAGAGGTGAAGAATGAATTTGAAATTTTGAGTATATATAGATGTTCATAACACCCCTTGAAATATCATAAGTTTCTGTAAATTAATCATGAACAATTGCCAAGATTAAAGGAAATGTTTCCATGAAAAGGTGTGTGGAAAGGTGCTATGAAATGCTGCTGTTTTTCAAAAAACGTACAGGGGAAATCGATTTCCCTTAGCATGAAATCGATTTCATGCATGTAACGTTAACAAAATTTCAAAAACAAACAGTGGGAAATCGATTTCCTCTTTAGGTAAATCGATTTCCTCTTTAGGTAAATCGATTTCCATAGTGCAAAAAGTGAATTTTTGCTTCTGGAAATGTTTTAAGACAGTGGCAAATCGATTTCATGTTATGGTAAATCGATTTACCCAGTGTAAAACTTGAATAAAAGATTTTGCAAATGTTTGCTATTATCATGGATGGTCTATGCAATGGTTGGTTGATTTCTCGAGCATCTAAGACTTTAGAGAATGTAATTATAGTCATTATACCTTCTTGAAGTGCAAGCTTGATTCCAAAGCCTTGATCATTGATATTTTAACTTTAACAACTCATCTTTGCCTTCTTGTTATTTAGAGATTTGTCTTCATCAAAAACAAAGTTCTTTATTTAATCTTGACTTCACAATAATTATGCAAATAATTACACAAATAATTAAAACTTAAAGAGAAAATTATTCAAAATATGTACAAAATTAGCTTATAATATATAAACAATATTTAATATGAAGAACAAATTTTTTATGATTTTTTGATTGGTTAAAATAATTAAAAAGCAAATATATAAATATAAACTAATTAATTATGCAAAATACTGGAATTATGAAGAAAAATAAAATATTTTTATGTTAGAAAATAAAATATTATTTTAGAAACTTAAAAGTATTTTTTGTGTATTTTTTGGATTTTTTGAAACTATTTTTAATTAATATTGCAAGAAAATTAAAATAAAATAGAAAAATAAATAAGCAGTGATCAGATGTGGTGGGTTATAGAGTCTATAGCATGGACTGGCAAGGCTAGAGCGTTGGATGAGGAGATTAATGAAATCAGATTGTGGAAGGCCTGAAGGCGTGTGACACGTGATATACCTGCAGCTAGGGGTGGCAAAATGGGCCGTGGCCCGCGGGGGCCGACCCGCCACCCGCCAAAAAATAGCGGGTTGGGTTGGGATTTTAGGCCCGCCGCTCGCCAAAGCTCGCCCCGCAAAAACCCGCCGCCCGCCATACCCGCCCCGCCAAAAGCCCGCCGCCCGCCAAAACCCGCCTCTCCTCCAAAACTCACTCTTTTTTTAGTTAATTCTAGTAATTTTAATTCTTGATGGTTTATTTTATACATTTATTTATAATTATATGTAATATTTTTTTAAGTAAATTTGTTAAAAAGTTGCTTTTATAAAAAATTGTTTTAAAAAATAAGTGAAAAGTTTAATTAAAAGGTAAAAAAAGCCTATTAATCTATTAAAAAAATATAAATAAAAATAGGCGGGTAAGCCCGCCACCCGCCAACCCGCCATCTTGGCGGGGCGGGCATGACTTTTATGCCCATTTTACTTGGCGGGCATGCCCGCCCCGCTCGTTTTTTGGCGGGCATAAGGCGGGGTGGGCGGCGGGCGGGGCGGGCGGCCCGTTTTGCCACCCCTACCTGCAGCACACTGGATTAGAAAAATTAAATTTAAAAAAACGCGCGCGTGTGAACCAATGGGGTGAGGACACGTCTTCGTCTTCAACCTCCAGACACCACTTTTAATAGCGCTTTTATGCAAAAGCGCTGTAATTGATGAACCCTAAATCTGCAAAAATAGCGAACAGGGGTAAACGTGCATAGAAATTAGGCGCGATAGGTCCATTCAATTCGTCTTGTTCCACTGAATTCAACCATGCCCTTAATTTGTTCTAGTTTTGGCTCTAACTAAAAACCCTAAATTTGAACTAGAAAACCCTAAAATGGTAGATTCGTGTACAAGCATCCAAAACTCAATTAAACTTCCAGAAATGATCTACACCTCAAACTAAGTTCAAATATATGTCTACATCTTGCTAAGCATGCGTGGATTACGAGATACAAGTTGATTCTAGTTCGAACCAATCGTGACCTGTAGTACTTGGTTCAGTGAGTTTCAAGACTTGGAAATGATTGGAATATGTTCAGTGATGCTTGAGGAAGATGTTTGAATGCTTAGTTTGTATTGAAAATGACTTAAACTTAAAATTCAAATTTCAAGTTTCTTTGAAAAAATTAAGTGATTACAAGTGTGTTACAAGCAGAAGTTTGGCTCTAATTTCGTGCTCTTTCATTTGTGAAGTGTTATAGCCTTTATATAGGCTATGTTGTGCTTAGAATTGAAGCCAAGAAGCCTTTAGTTGCCTTTGTTGAATTCTTGATTTTTTTTATATTAAAACCTTTGAATTGTTGACCAAGTCTTGCTTCTCTTCAATGCTCTTGCCTTGTACCTCAATCTTCTGCAGAAAATTGAAGATTCTTGGATGACTCATGCTTAGAAACTAAGCTATCCATTATCCTTCCATTTTCTTTTTTCATTTAATCTTAAAATAAGATAAAATTAAGCCAAAAATGGATAAAATTGGTGTGGGCTTTGTCTTGGTCGTGGGAGGCCCATAATATCATGGCAAACATGTTTGAACCATGAAAACTTGGCCCCATTTGGAAAAAATTCATTTTTGAGCAATGTTGGTTTTATGCATTTTCCCAAAATTTAGCCAACTTCAACAAGGTGTAAATCCCTCAATTTTTGTCATATGAAGGAGATCTTGCACTTTTTGGAAACCTCAAAGAGTCCTATAACCAATGTCTTTGGTCTCATGTCAAAATGATTTTTGATGCTTCTTGTGTGTCCTTTTGAAAAAAGTGTCTTTTTGTTGACTTTGAAAATGACCTGTAATGTCTTTGTTCATATTTTTCAAATGGTGAATGTAATGACCATGGGATCAATTGCATTTGAAAGATAACTGAATTTCCTTAAAAATGAGCTTTGGTTTGAATTTTTTGGATGAAGGATGAGAGAGTTATGGCCAGTCAAAGTTCAGTTGACTTTTTAGGAGAAAACCCTAATTTTGAATCTTAGGGTTTTGTTGATTTTTGATCTTTCCTTGATGAATTATGATCATCCAATGATCAAATGATGAATCTTTTGACAAAATATGGATTTTTACAAAAAATTTCATTTTTGACTGTCTGTTGACTTTTTTGGTCAAACGGGTCGTCTGTTGACTGTTTGAGCTGCTGACGGTGCTCTGAGTGAATTGAAGTCTGAAAATTTGTGTGATGGTACTTTGAGATATATGGATGTCCATGAAATCCATTTGAGGTCTCAAAAACTTGTGTCTCCTGTAAAAACAAGAAATTCCTAGTCAGGGACTGTTTGTGTAGGAGATAGTTAAGCGTACCTGATTTTTGTGCAGTGTTGAGTCTCTGCTAATCATGTGATATTCAGAAGACTTCTAGGACGAAAATATTGGAATTTTGAATTGTAAAAGATTGATTTGATTGATGGTACAAAACACTGAGAATTGTACTGCCAGCAGTTTGACTGTCAACTGACTGTTCAGGTATTAATGTAGCAGTTAGAGTGAAAAATCAACAGTCAAAGTTAATTTTCTTTTTGTTGTTTTTTGTTTTATGTGAAAAATTAAATTTTATTTACATGACTTGTTAAAAACACAGACATAATAAATAACTAATATTTACTGTACGCGAGCAAAATTACCGATAATAACCCTGAAAATCATTTAATGCACAGAAAAATGAATATTTGACTGGCAGAAAACACACAAAATATTATCTGAATAATTAAGCAACATTATGACAAATAGTACAACATTTAATACTGACAGTACAAATATTACATACTATATTGAACATTACGACGAATAAACGGTACATTTAAGAAATAAGAAATACGGCAAATTTTAAGAATGACGATTAATAACCCATGCTACAAATAATAACATGTAGATGATTGGGAGTGCAAGCATCCCAGGTCCACAGTGTTCCGGGCTATGTAGATAGAAAAAAGACATGATCACCGTAGCAATGGTGATGACCATAAGAAAACACGTTTCCCACCACTTCGCCATTTTGTCGGGGAAGAAGAAAGGATGGATATGAAGTAGAAATTTGAGAGATGAGTTAGAATTTGATGTGAGATTTTTATGGAAAAATGAGAGGTATTTATAGAATGGAAGGAAGGATAGAGACGTTGGGGAATGAAGTGATTCCGTACAAAAGGAAAATTTGAGTGGAAGTAAGATTTGAAAGAAAGTGTATGATAGTGTTGGGAAAAAGAGAGATGTATAGAATAAAGTTAGGATTTGATTTTTTTGAAAAAGAGATTTGAAAAGATTTTGAAAATAATGGAATATAGTACAAAAATTAATGGGAAACAAAAGATAATAATAATCTACTTGTTACCAGTACAGTCTGAGTTTCCTGATTCTGTGCCTGCAAAAGATTTAACTCTGTACCAATTGTGTCAGTACTATTTATCTGTAAATAAATAAATAGCATGTGTGAAGTAATAAACAGTATTTGGCGTTTGCGTAAGAATAAATTCAACTGCAAGCCAAAATACTGTATAAGAAAAATTCTAAAAACTAAGTATTTCACATGTCAGGATATTTATTGAAATAAAAATCCATGATTATATGAGACTCTTAATTTTTAGATTGGAGTTTTCTTGAAAAAAGATGCGGGCAAATTTTGGGGTATAACAATCATCATTCAACCAATTAAACATGTATTCAGATTCCCAACAATTAATCACCATACCATCATACACATCATTGAATATAACACACAATCATTCAGTCATATCATATCATCATGCACATGAATGAACTGACACTATGCATGTGGTATAATTAATTCGTGGACTTAATCCACCGACCGATCTAAACATCACTGAGATACAGTCCAACCGGCACAAATTCCACACAATAGGAATTATGCCCACCATTTGATCCACAACATCACCGGGATCCATCACCAAAATGCGTATGAATGAATGCACACATATGACATACTTACAACATCACCGATCCGATGAACAGTATCGTCTCACATAACTCAACATAGTTATCACTAACAAGTATGTACATGTATCATGCATCATTCAAAAAAAAATTAATCATCATCATACTATCAAAACAATCATCACATGATCATGTTATACACACATTATCAATATTATAATTACGTTGTCACAACATCACCACTGGATCAAAATGAACAGTGTCATCACCAATAACTCACCAAAAGCAACATTGAATGATATATTCGGTTTCAAAACCATCCACAATTATATCACACTTAATCATATCAACATTTATTCAATTCTAGTATCATCATTATTCAATTATATCACATATATTATGCATATCCATGTTAAACATCACCCAATAATTAATCAAGATAAAATTATAAAGTCTAACCACTGTCCATTCCACCCATTTATCACATAGAGCTATTAATCAGCTTCGCAACGCCCCAAACGGCACCTAAATCGAACACTCGGATCAAAAGTTATAAATTTTTAAAATAAAAATAATTTTCCAAAACGCCTAGCAGAACTCTGAAGGATAGAAAAACACTTAGAAAGGGGGGGTTTGAATAAGTGTAGCTTTAAAAACTTGTAAGATAAAAACAATTTGCACAATGATTTTTATCCTGGTTCGTTGTTAACTAAACTACTCCAGTCCACCCCCTTGGAGTGATTTACCTCACCAGAGGATTTAATCCACTAATCACACGAGATTACAATGGTTTTCCACTTAGACAACTGCTAAGTCTTCTAGAGTATACTGATCACAACCTGATCACTCTAGGAACAATCTGCTTAGATACCCTCTAAGACTTTTTAGAGTATACTGATCAACAACCTGATCACTCTAGTTCTTACAACTTAATGTAAACAAATTCTTTTAAGAGTTACAATGCTTCTTATAAAGCTATTATCACAACTGTGATTTTCTCTTAAGTTTAAGCTTAAATCTCACTAAGATATTACAACAGCAATGTAGTGAGTTTGATGATGAAGTTTGAGAGCTTTTGAATTTGACAGCGTTTCTGTATAATGCGCAAGTGTTGTATTGAGCTTCTCATCAAAACTTCATATTTATAGGCACTTTGAGAAGATGACCGTTGGGAGCATTTAATGCTTTGCGTAATCCGTACAACATTGCATTTAATGTTTCACTCTTTTGTCAACTACCTCGAGCCTTGCTTTTGCTGTGTCTACTGACGTTGTTGTTAATAGCTTCCGACGTTCCTTTTGTCAGTTAGCATAGCCTGCCATCTTGTACTTGCTTCTGATCTGATGTTTGTGTAAACAATGTTTGAATATCATCAGAGTCAAACAGCTTGGTGCAGAGCATCTTCTTGTCTTCTGACCTTGAAGTGCTTCTGAGCGTGATACCATGAGAACTTCAGTGCTTCTGCTTCTGATCTCAAGTTCTTCTGATGCTTCCATAGTCCCATGTTCTGATTCTGCTTGACCATCTTCTGATGTCTTGCCAGACCATGTTCTGATGTTGCATGCTGAACCTTCTGAGTCAGTGCTTCTTGCACTGATTTTGTGCATACTCTTTATATATTTCTTGAAATGGAAATTGCATAGTATTAGAGTACCACATTATCTCATACAAAATTCATATGCTTGTTATCATCAAAACTAAGAATATTGATCGGAACAAATCTTGTTCTAACAAACTCGGTTCATCCCAATGTGGGAACCGGTTCCTGCCTGCCTCTCAAAACACGCCTCATATTTTTACTATGGGGATCCGAGTCGTCACCCTCTTGGAACCGGTTCCCAGCACCCAGAATTCCCACATCTCTTCTTTTTATAAGGGGAACCCGGTTCCTCCTGACGCACGCCCTCGAAAAAATAAACAATTGAGTCGTCACTAACATATCTATCCTAAAGGGAAAGGAACGTTAGCAAACTTAAAAATAATAAGAACGAGGTCTTACGACCAAAGGTAGGGTACGAATGTCGGTTACGCGAGGGGAAGGTACTAGCACCCCTCACGTCCATCGTACTCGATTGTATCCACCTATGTTTGTTGCTATCTAAAGGGTATGTACTATAAATCTAAGGGAATGCATGCAAAGCAAAAGAATAGGAAACACGGGTTTATAAATAGTTGTGCTCGCTTAGGCACCGCGACCTAATGCCTACGTATCCTTTTCAGGAATCAGAGCGTCGTAGTTCGGCTGAAAATGTTTTTGTTTATTTTGTGTTTTTCAGTGGACGAAGTTACATTCGCAATCTAGCATTAGGATAGCAGCTCGTTGAGTGGAGTCTTATGCGTTACCTATCTGCGATCGAAAGGAAGTAACATGTCCATTTAAGGGAAAGAATGCCCTGAAGGCAAGAGAGAAAAGAGAGTTTGAGTGTTTCAAGTGGCACCCTTAAGAAAGGGGAACTCGAGTTACTCTTTGATTGGTGTTTTTTATGATTGGGAATTTCCACTCAAGTGATTCCCTTAAGCAAGGGAGACGAGAGCTTCCATTTCCCCTTTTTTATTGTTCTGACCTTTATTAAGTGTTTTTTAAGGTGTTTTCTTTATGTTTTTTAAAGGGAATTAAATTCAAATATTAGTTAAGTGTTTTAAAGTTGAAAAGGAAAAAGAAATGGAATCTAGCCTAATTGTCATAATGGGAATTTCTAGATCCTAATGTTATCATGGTTTCTACCTAATGTTTAAGGATTTGAGGAAATATGGAAATTAAAGTCACAATTAGAAGTCAACAAGTAATTGACATGATCATAAAAAATAGTACAAAAGCATGGAATAAAATGATCTAAAACATGGTACAAAAATTGACATACAAGCATATAGGTACAAGTCAAAATATAGCACAAAATTGAGTTAAAGAAACTATTACTTTTTATTGATTTTTATGGAAGAGAAATGAATTCTAAATCAAGCAAAAAGACTAAAATCGATAAACCTAAAAATCATTATTTTTTATGTATATTTTCTATGTCAAAATTATATTAAAGAAAATTAGAAAGAAAGTGAAGCATTTTTATTGTGTTTATTGAAGTTTTATTACCAACAAAATAAAGTAAAAAGACCAAAATCTAATAAGAGACAAAATGGGCTCAAGGGGTGAGAACTGAAGTTAAGGCCTGAATAGTAATAGGGGCGCAGGGCCCAAAAGTGAGCCCAAGGGATATTTTTGTTATGGAACACAGCCTGGCCAAAAAGTCTTGTACATGGGCCTAGAGGGGGAGGTAATTCAGTAATTCGGCCCAAGAGGTTATTGATGATCCATCAGATTTTGATCCAATTTCATTTTTAGATTTTCGTTTTTACTCAAAACAATTAATTAGTTAATTAATTAAAAAATGAAAGAGGTAAATTAGGGTTGACGTTTTTGTGGCCATTCACCTCTCACTCTGATGAACTCGACGGCGCTTCTCTCCCTCAAGACAAACGCGACGGTGCCGATGGCCTTCACACAACGACTAATTCATCTTCCCCGTTCAAACTTCAATTTTAGCCTCTCAATTCGTACTCGCCTTCTCCATCTCTCAATCGCTCATCTCTTAACTCATATTTCAGTCTTTCAAAATCAGACAACACAAAACCTAACTCTCCAAATAAATGTGATTTAAGCATGCTTCTGAGAAATATCCATGGGAGAATGATTCAGAGGATCCAGTTTATGTCATAGTGTCAAGAATAGAAGGAAGAGATGAAGACGGATAGGGCTCGGAGGCGTACCTGAAACGCAAAGTGTAAATTGTTGAAGAAAACCAGAGGGGAGATAATAAGATTCTGAAGACGACGTGAAATAAATGCGAGGTAACCTTCTTCTTTCACTTAACCTTTGGGTTTTCTCTTCTTCCTTCTTTCTATGTTCTTTTGTGATTTGTGTTTTGCTGTTGTGGCATGTGTTGTACGAAGGAAGATTGAATGAGTGTGGAGTGCTGATGACTCTGAGGCTTAGCTCGAGCTAGTTGTAACTCCAAAGGCGAGCTCCAATAGCCTTAGGAATATGCGCGTAGTGAGTGGTTGAAGTTTCAGAGATTGTGATGATGAATTTGCAGAGTGATGAATGATGGTCGATTGAAATGGTGGTGAGCGGTTATGGAGAAAGATTGAAGATCAGAGTGAAGGTGAAAAATGGTGAGCCCCTTCTGAATTAGATGAAGTTTAGGATTTATAGAAGTTGAGAGGGAGAGAATTCAGTTACAGAGGGAAAGGGAATGAGAGCCATTAGATGCTGAGAATCGGTTATAAGATGGAGGGTGGATGTGAGCAGTTAGATGGTTGATGCGGTTAGAAATTTTGTTTAGGATTCTGTTAAGTCAGTTGGGTTTGTAACTGAAAGTTTGTAAGTTTTTGAGTTTGTTATGGCAGTTAGAAACTTAATTGGTTAGGTAAGTTGAGTACTAGGTAGTTATGCAATGTTAGCAGGAAAATTGATGCTAATTGTTAGTAATACAGTTAGTGATGTTAGTTACAAGGGACTTCTAAATTCTGTTATGTTAGTTTTTTCCTATTTGAACTTGGTAGAAACTTGTTACAAAAGTTAACTGCAAGTTAGTTATGATTAGTTAGGAGCTTTATGGAAGTTGGTATTAGTCATAGGTTGTTTGAGTCAGTTAGGAATGGTTATTTCTTGAATTATGAACTGGTATGCTCTTTATTGTGCAGGGCCAATGTTGTGGGGCTTAATGCTTGGACTCGTTTGAGAATCACGAAGCCTTCTGTATGTTTAGTGTAGAGCTGTTCAACCACAGGTATTGAAGAAAATTTCCATTGGATGGTCAGAAAATGAATGAATTCTGACTCAGATTATGAGTGGATTGTGTTGACGTCGAACCGTTTATGTAACCATGACTGAATGGATCTGAATTATGCTTGTGCACTGATTTTATATGACTTGTCTTTGTAAATGTATTTGTATGTTATGTGAATTGGTTGAAGAATGGGTGCAGGGTTGTTGGTTTATGTATATGAATTCTGTTTGAATTTTGAAACTGGATGCGTGTATTGCAGGCCTTGTAATCTTAGTTTTGGATCTGTTTTGTGAAGCTATGTTCTGTTTTTTTTTGTATATGCAGGTTTGAAATTGGAAGCAAAAGAGTGTATTGAAGGCAAAGTAGGAGCAAGGGACAAATATGATGGAAGATGACGATACTGCGGATTCGGGAGTAAAAGGCTTTACGACATTTGTTGGATTTGATGAATATATAAATGTTTGGAATTTCTTTGAGATGTAATTGGTATAATGGCAATGTAATATGGATTTTAGATGTGAGATCTTTAAGCATGGCTTAAAACATAGTGGTTAAGATGACTTTAGTGAAAAGTCAAATTTTTAAGGTTGACTTTGACCAGAAGTCCAAGATCATGCCCCTTAGTCTTATCCATGATCCACGATACATCGTCTTCACCTCAAGTTCTCGAATGAGGCCCAATGCCAACGACTTGCCATACAGATAATCATGTTCCAATCATAATTGAAGTAGCATGCTGTCGCACGCTCGCGAAAAAATGAACAGAGTCGCCACCAATATATTTATCCCATAAGGGAAAGGAATATCAGAAAACCTAACAAAGGAAGGAACAGGGTCTTGCGACCAGAGAATCTAGGTACGGGAGTCGGTTGCGTAAGGGGAAGGTATTAGCACCCCTCGCGCCCATCGTACTCGATGGTATCCACCTATGTTTGTTTCTATCTAAAGGGTTGTCGCACGCTCGCGAAAAATGAACAGAGTCGCCACCAATATATTTATCCCATAAGGGAAAGGAATATCAGAAAACCTAACAAAGGAAGGAACAAGGTCTTGCGACCAGAGAATCAAGGTACGGGAATCGGTTACGCAAGGGGAAGGTATTAGCACCCCTCGCGCCCATCGTACTCGATGGTATCCACCTATGTTTGTTTCTATCTAAAGGGTGTGTACTATGTCTATGTCTATATACGAATGAATGCAAAATGAAATACGGGGAAAAGAAGGAATTATTTACAAGTGTGCTCGTTCAAGCCCCGCGACTTGATGCCTACGTATCCTTTTCAGGAATTAGAGCGCCGTAGTTCGGCTCCATAGTTTTGTTTGTTTTTGTGCTTTTTAGTTGGGCGGCGTTAACGCTCGCTCTCTTGCATAAAGGGACAGCCTAGGATGCAATGGAGCGGAGATAACAATGCCCTTAAGAAAAGAGAGAAGAGAGAGAGAGAGTTTGAGTGTTTCGAGGAAATCCATAAAGCAAGGGAAACTCGAGTTACTCTTTGGTTGGTGTTTTTTAGAATTTGGGAACTTACGCCCGAATGGGACCCTAAAGCAAGGGAGATCCAGGCACTCGAATGATTCCCTAAAGCAAGGGAGATTCAAGCTTCCATTCCCTTTTTAATGATTTTCACTTTTTTATTAATGTTTTTTAAGTGTTTTCTTTGTATTTTTTAAAGGGATTTTATTTGAGTATTTTTAGATGTTTTAAGGTTGTAAAAGAAAAAGAAACTAGCCTAGGTATGAAGGGAATTTCTACCTAATGTTATCATGGTTTCTACCTAAGGTTAGGAATAAAAGACACATGAAAAATAAAGCAAAAAGTGGAGTATATGAAAATAGCATAAGAGTATGAAATAGAACAAGTCAAAATATAGCACAAAAGTGAATTAAAAGTACTATTATTTTTTATGGTTCAACAACCAATTAAAAATCAAAGAAAACAACAATTAAAATTTCTAAAAGATTCATAAAGTTCTTAAAAGTCTAATTGGAGAGAAAACAATTTTTATCAATTTTTATTTAAGGAAAGATGAATTAATATGCAAAAAGGAAAATCAATTTTTATTATTATTTATTAACAAAGGGGTGCAGAAGCAATTTCAAAAGAACTGAAACCAATTAAAGCAAACTGGGCCAGAAAAACAGGGGTGTGGGAACAGCAAAAACGCTCAGGGCCCATGCACATTGGCAGGTGGTGTAGTAGCAATGGTGGGGCGCAGTCAGGAAACATTACAGGCCTGTGTGATTCGCGGCCCATCTACCATCTATTCCAACTCACTTCTATTTTTTAGTTTATTTCATTATTTTTATATGAGCAAATACGTGAACACATGTGAACATATTATCAATAGGGCAAGTCTCACTTAAGTTGCTACAAGACAAAATGCAATTTCAGCCAACCAGAATAGCACACGTCATAAGCCAATCATTTGCATGGATAAGGAGAAAAATAGAATTGCATGGACAAAAGAAAATAGAGTTGCATGGGCATAAGAAAATAGAGTTGCATGGGCCCGTGTAATGCTGCCACATCAACAAACGGAAGAGAAAAGAAGTCAAACGCGCGGATGCCGGAGCTAGAGCTCCGGTCATCTTCTCCGGCGGTCCAACACGCCGGCGTTCAACGTTTTGCCCAGAAAATCAAAAGGCTCACACTGTTGCGCTCGGATTTCCTTGCTGAATGCGAATCTAACACTCATTCCCACTAATACTTCCTCTACAGCCCTTAACGAAAGCAAATATAAAATCCTCACTTCACTAAAGCTTACCAAAATTCAACGCCAGACACAACCTTCACCTTTTTCATGCGTAGAACTCTAATACGGTATCAAACATAGCAAGAAGTAACTTAATACTACGCATCTGAACCGAATTGAAGAAAGAACTACAATAGGCCATACGCACCATGCAACACAGATTCAACACCTCCTAATGCTCTTGTCCAGTCATGCTTAGAAAGTTTTAGCGAACATACCTGGAAAGTCTTTGAACAAAAACCAACAGAGAACTCTACGTCTCTAGCTTCTTGACGATGATGATAATGGTTCCGCAAGATCCTAACGTTGGTTGAGGAATAAATTCACGTAACGCTCTCCCTTGGAACCAAACTGAACGCTGTTATTATCTTTCAGAAAAAGGACGATGTGGATTAACTCCTAATCCAAGGATCAATGATGGATGGGGATGAGACGTGCTGAATATCCATGCAATGAGATACGATGATGCTGATGAAATCGGACTCGCAGAAGAGTGAGGATGGCAGCAATGTCGTAATGGTTGAGAATGGAGATGGCGGTTATTGGTGGAGGAGTACCGATGGTGGTAGAAACTGTTATGATTTTGGATGGAGTTTGTTAGGTTGTTGAGAATATGGAAATGGTGATGAAGATACGAAGTGAAGAAGATGATGATTGGTATGAAGGTTGAGAACGGTGGTTGTGGTGGTTGTTAAGAATTTATTATGGAGGTTGGAGGTGGTAGTTACGGTGGTTGAAAAACAGTTAGGGTGGTTATGGTGGAGAGAGATGAAGAGAGAGATGCGTGTAGAAGAGAGAGGGATAATGAGAGAAAGAAGAGAGTTGAAAACCGAGAGAAAGAAAAATGAAGCGTGTCCTGATTTGTGAGGGGTTGTTAGTTTATATAGAGTATGCTCATGGCTTATGGTGGGGTGTGTTGTATTATAGTGTGGCTTTCTCTCATGCTTAATGAACAAGAATGGCAATTGTGGCAAGCTTTCTATGTGCTTTCACGTATTCAATAAACTGCATGGCTGACTATGGTATATAGGTATCCCTGGCGCGCGTGCTACCCAGTTCCTGGCCTGGTGCCTACATCAAAACGCAACCTTGCAAGAGCGTAACATTGAGACCTTATATTTCATTTCACATTCAACCAAAAAATGTGATATTGGTGTCAAGTGAAAGAGGGAATGGGATAGAACACCGTAACATTGGAATAAAACCCATAAGATATCCACACTTCTCTAAAACTAGCCCTACATTTGGCACACCACGTGTTTCATCATTTGCTTATGCGTGCCCCAGCTTTTGGTCCACATCTTTGGCAATGCGCGGCTTTGCGAGAGCATGACTTTGGAGCTTTGTGAATGATTCAATATTTGTTCAATTTCCATAATTCTTGTCTTGTTGAATAGAGGGCATGGCAAGGATTAGAATGATACCAAGTTTGCTTCCATGGCATTTTTGTAGAGCTCTAAAATTGGCTTGAGATTTGGCATGCCACGTGCTTGATGAAATGCCTGGTCATGACCTGGCTTGTGACTTGGATTGTGACTTAGGTTAAATGGATTCTCAGTAACTTCAAACCACTTTAACTCTTCATACAAGCTTCAGATGAAAAAGTGTCCAACTACAAAGTTGTTCTCCTCCATGAGAGGAACAACTTTGATGTTGGGGATTTTTCCAAAAAATGCCATTTGCCACGTGTAAATCATAGCTGAAGTGGACTGCTCATCGAGATTCAAAACCTTCAAAAAAAAATTTCTAAGTGTTGAAACTTTCCATTTTTGTCATTTTTCTATTTTTGGCAACTTTTTGTCAAACTCCTGATTTTATCCATTCTTTGACTTTTCTTGATTAATCTTCCACCAAAAGTCAATATTTGAATAATTCTTCTGATTTTGACCCAAAGGTCAACTGTTCTAATTTTTCTGACTATTGATGAAATTCCCGATTAAATCTCCTCCAGTCAAATCTAGTCAGATAAACGCATCCACATAGTCAGTATGAGAGCTTCCCACTCATAGAATCCATTCCTGATTAAATGTTGACCAGAAAGTCAACTGGTTGACTTTGGTCAAGGAAGCCCTGATTAGGAACAACTAGATGAATTACAAGCTTGTACACTCCCCCAATGCCTTGAATTGAGAAGAACCTTAATCCAGGAAGACTTCAATGAAAACAAAGCCCCATAATCACACCTCAGATCCTCACATTTGGTAGGAAATTCCTGGCCATAAGAGCTCTTTCTTGCTAGTCTTTGATTGATACCAATGATATGCATGCATGGGTATGGATTATGACCTAAGTGATGTATGTACATGAATGTAAAGCCTAAGCCAGTTAGAAATAAGGGGTAGTGTAGCGGGGAAAATCTGATATCGAAGCCATGGGATTAACTCGAATCAATATTCCGTTTGAAATCGCCACCGCGCTTTATTTTTTCAAAGGAAAAGGGAAAAGAACGTAAAACCCAAAGTTTTGTTTTTAAAACAAGAAAGAGAACTCAGGTTCGGGTGTTGATTATATGAGGGGAAGGTTTTAAGCACCCCTCATATCTGTGGTACTCCACAGGAACCTTTTTGAAAATCTGTGTGTGTGTGCTAAAAAAGAGTTTGTTTTATTTTTAAAATAAGCTCGGCAAAGCGTTAAGCTTTGGGCCTACATACCTCCTTGGTGCAATGGAGAAGTCAGAGCTAATGTAGTTCCGCTTTTGGGAAAAACGTTTTAAAACGAATAAACACTTTGTTGTCGTTAGAGAGAAATACTCAGCCATTGATCTTGAGCATGAGAACAAACAAGTTCTTTGCATCGCAAATGAAAGAAGGGCTCCAACTCGGATAAAATCAACGAGTATGCCACTAGCTCTCTCACGCGGAAAAGATCTCGTTATTATCAATCAATTTCAAAATCGTGGGGTATAACCACTCGTTTCGACAATTAACGGTGTCTAAACTTTTGAAGAAAAGCCACTAAGGGCGAAAGATATTTTTAAGAAAAAAGTTTTGAAAAGATTGCAAACATAAGAATATTTTGGAAAAAGGGAGAAGATTTTGAAAATTTAAGAACGGGAGGAGATGAAGAGGCTAACCTAATGCATAAAATAAAAGCTAAGGAAAGAAACGGTCTAACCAAATAAGAAGCCAACACTTGACATTAAGAGCCAAGGTAGTTTTCCCATCCTTTGGATTTATCAATACCAACACATTAACACTTGGGGATCCACATGAACTTATTGTCTTAGCACCATTTTTCATTAAGCATATTAAGATTCTGACGAAAATTGGGCTGAGTAACGGCTGTTTTCGGGTAAAATCCTTATATCAATGCCTTGGAATTAACCATCAAGGGCTTTCAAGGAAATACCTGCACACATAAACATACAACAGAACAATGCCAGACGGACAGAACAATCACAGGATAGTAATAGAATGAGTCCATAGGTACTAGGTCCATAAGTCCGAATCTCCAAAGTGCTAGGGATAGTAACCGATAGTCCAAAGAGAACCTTATGTATTTTTTAGATTTTGGTTATTTATTAGTGTTTTAGCAAAAAGTAAAGTATGGTCCAAGTGGACAAAAGAAAAATAACAGAAGCATAAAAATATGTCCAAGTGGACAAAGAGAAAATGACGGAAAGTAAATATGATGAAATGATAAAGTAAAGCGATAAAGCGAGAAATATAAAGAGCGGTAATATAAAGAGCGGTATAGTAAAGGTGCGGAAATTAAAGTTAGTTGTTAAGTGTTAAAGATAACCATCTTGAAACTTGTCAAGTATGTTATCAAAGTTAGTAGGAAGATCTATGGTGAGTGAATGATGTACTCGGATTTAAATTCAATGGGGTTTATCAGAAGCTTGATAAAATCATAGCGACTACACGATAAAAACCTCCACAAGTCTTAAATCAACCGCATATAATTCTCTTCCATATTTGATCTTTTTTATTCGGGACACGAAATATTGCGCTATGTTAAGCAGATCGCCAAGTGATTTATGTAGAAATCACCCTACAACGAGGCCGGTCAAAACTTTATGTGCTAATGCATGCGAGAAGAACGATATGTAGATCGCCTTCCGAAAGCAATACCGCACGAAAAGAAAATAGGTAACGATCTAGTCTTTACTAAGAATCCATAAGAATTCTCAAAGTATTAAGACTTTCATCGATCAAAAGGAAAAAAGGAGAAGGAGAAGATAAAATGCATAAAGATAATCAACTCACACTATCATTAATATCATTCATCTAATATTATGGATTTGGTTCTTTCAAACCTATCAACATCCTAGATCCAATGATATTAATGAAATGGAGGAAGAAGAATAAAATTCACAAAAGATAATCAACTCACACTATCATTAATATCATTCATCTAATATTATGGATTAGGTCATTTCAAACCTATCAACATCCTAGATCCAATGATATTAATGAAGTGGAGGAAGTAGGAAGCCAAAACAAGCATAAAAAAGGCAAAAAAACACATTCTGCCAGCAGGAAATCGATTTACCTCTGTAGGAAATCGATTTCCTGAGTGCAGAGTTCAAATTTTGAAAAAAAATAAGGTGGAAATCGATTTCCTACAGAGGGAAATCGATTTCCTGCACGCAACATTCAAAAATTCAGCATTAGGAGGCATAAAACTTGACTTAAGCAAACATACAAACACCTTATGATCACATATCCATTGGAGCACGAATTTTCCATCAAATCACCATCAAATAGCACCAATATAGCATCAAAGATGCATTAAACAAGCAACAAAGATCTACATCTTAGAATTGAGAAATTTACCAATTCTTGAATTAAAGTGTTGAAGTAGCTTCAAGAACAAGCACAAAGTGTAGATCCTTCAAGTATGGAGATGAACAATCAAAGAGAAGAGTGAAATGTAGGAGGCTTAGTTCAAAATTAGCAAGATTCAATGTGAACCTTACTAATCTTATGAAAATGAACTTTGGGTGAGGGTTTTGGAAAGGGTGAGAAATGAATTTGCAAGCAATTTTTTGGCTCTCCAAGCTTGAGAAATGAGAGAGTAGAGGGCTCTATTTATAGAATTGGAGCAAGAGTAGTGGCAAATTGGTCTTTTTGTGTTTGGTGATTAACTTGTGTTTAATTGGTGATTAAAGTGGCAATTAAATGGTAAAAATGGTAAAATGAGGTTAAAGTGGGTTTAATGAATGAGTTAATTTTGATGAGGTGGAAAATTGATAAAATGATCAAATAAAAAGGTGCCAAAATGATGTCAAGCTTCCCTCCTTATATTTTTTTGAATTTTGCGCACAGGAAATCGATTTCCCACAGGGGTAAATCGATTTCCACCTTCAAATTTTCAAAAACTGTTTTCTTGCACTGTTTTGATTTTTGCCCGATCTTTCACCTGTAAAATATAAACAAAAGAGACAAAACATATATTTTTGATTTTTTTTTGGTTAGTATAAACAAATAAAAGGGCTATAAATGCTCGATAATTCCCCTCAGAGATAATCACAGTATCAAAGATAAAGCTTCATAATGGTGCTCTTGAATGCAAATGATGTATGATCTTAGGGTCAAAAATTGGGGTATGACAGATGCCCCTATTTAAGTTTCTTCTTTCCGGAGATGTGAGGGTTAAAATCCTCAGCTCGACGTAATTGAAGAGACTTAAATATAAAACACACAATTTTTGAACCTAAGGTATAATGCGATGCTAATGGATGCATCAAGTATGATTATGGAATAGAGAGGAGTATAACACCACTGGGGAGATAAGAAAGGATTCCACTGGGGGAAAAGGTATGTGTCATCCAGGGATAAAACTTGGATTCCACAGGAGAAAGAGACAGTCAACAGAAGCTTTCAAGATAAAACATGATTGCACTTTGAGAAGAGAATATCTGAGGCCTACATGAATGTGGCTACATCAAATGAATATCAAGGTAAAACATGATTGGACAACATCAAATGACAACCAAGGTAAAACGTGATTGGGCAACATCGAATGATAATCAAGGTAAAACATGATTGGGCAACATCGAAATGACAATCAAGGTAAAACATGATTGGATATCGTTAAAGGATAATCAAGGTAAAACATGATTGGATAATCATCAACGGACAATCAAGGTAAAACATGATTAGATAACCATCACAGGTCCATCAAGGTAAAACATGATTAGATAATCATCACAGGTCCATCAAGGTAAAACATGATTGGATAACATCAAATGACAATCAAGGTAAAACATGATTGAAAAATACCAAATGACAATCAAGGTAAAACATGATTAGGTAACACCAAGGTCAATCAAGGTAAAGCATGATTTGAACTTTGGGAAGAATGTATCAGAGACGTTCAAGATAAAGCATGGACGAAGCAACATCAAATGACAATCAAGATAAAACATGATTGAAGGTAACCAAGATAAAACACGGTCGAAAGTGATCAGGATAAAGCATGATTAGAGACAATCAAGATAAAACATGATTGAAGGGAACCAAGATAAAACATGATGTAAATCTTTCAGGAATGACACTAAAAGAAGAAAAGATACATCCAGGAACAACACTAGACGGACAAGACAAACAAGTATCTGTTTTGGATAGATGCCAAGTAAGTTGGACTTTGATCTCAAGGTGAAGATGTTGATAGCAACAGAACCTCGAAAAATACAAATGAGTATGAAATTTGTTTCAATGCATGATGTTGAATTTTTCTATGCATGATATATGATTAATGCAATGCAATTGTTTGTTACAACTGAGGGAGACTCTTTTGTGAGGCACGATAGGAACTAAATTCCTCAACACGGGAACTCTGCCAACTTTGCTTGGGAAGAAGATGCTTAAACAAACTTCTATTACACCGGTAACTGTATCAGACTAGTGATCCTTTGAGAAGGGCTGATAAAACTGCTTGGGGATTGCTGAAGAAGATTGCCCCTGATTGACCAAATTGTTGTAAGTTAACTGATCATTGCTTCAGCTGAAATGTACTGGGGATGAACTGATCATGGCTTCAATTCTTGAAATGCATGTTGGGATGGCTTGCCCCAGTATAAGTATTGAAAGGATATTTTGATCAACAAATTTTGAATGAACAACAGGATCTTGAAATAACGTGCCCCTGATAGGATCACTGATCAAGTTTCTCGACTGTTTGAACTTCCTGAAAAATGAGTGCTTACTTGCAAATAAAATGTTCATTCAAGAATGGTAATTTTAATGCAATGCTCAAAGAATATTTTTGAAATCAAAATCATTATCGGAATAATGTTATTGATGTAAAGCAAATGTAATCACTGGTCAAAACATAAAGGTTGGGACATTCAAAGTGAAAGATAAAGCAAAGATATAATATCAAAGCAAATGATTGGAAAATTCTCATGGGAGTCAGCTTACGCAACCTTGTTGTAGTATGCTTTCAAACAAACCTTGCCTCAATTAGGTCTTTTAAAGGTTGTAACGTGGCCAGGTTCACGGTTTCAGAAACAAAGGATATAAGGCTCAAAATTTGATTGTACCCACCCCCTTCGTGATGATCTCCAGTCCTAAAACTCAGTTAATTCAACTTATGCATTCAGGTTCCAAGAGACTTCTGGAATTGCACCTTTGATAATGATGATATTTCACAAGCAAAGAGAACTTTTGAGATGGCGATCACTTCTTCCTTTTGGTAGTCACAACATTGTGTTGTTTAGGAATTTATTGACTTCTCTTTTTTCATCTTTTCTTTTTATATATCCCTAACTTTTGCCTGAACTGTTTATTTTTGTACTTACAGTCAGCGGGATGCCTTTATTTTTGCCTAAGTCGTTTTTGGTTTTGACTTAGCAGGCTTTTCTTTGTATACATTTTTTGATACATTTTTTTTGAAAGATAGTGACTGCCTTGCTTAATGATTGATGAACCATCATTGGCCTTTGATTGATATCTCCCACATTTCTTTAATGTATGCGGAGGAAAGCTTGTGGTTGAAACCTTTGTTGAAAGGTGTACTGAATGATTCTCTTAAAATAGAATGCACAGCCAAATTAATTGAGAACTACCCTGCCCCAGGTTAAAAATGCGGGTTTTTTCGTACAGAAAGAAACACCAACTTCGAAGGCTCAGAGGGGTTGACAAGGGATTAACTTCCTTATTTCTCCAGTGTTTGGGAATTTAAACAATGCCTGTACATCATCAGCAAAGTTTTATTCGAAAGCATACAATTCAAAAACTTGGGTATTTCGTTGTCATCATCCTCCCTCCAATCTTTGCATAAAACACAAGTTTGATAGAGAAAGCAAATGGAAGAAAAAGTTTTGTAAAAGAAGGTATAAACATAAACATAATGGATGTGAATGAATTCAAAATATGCAATGCTCATTTCATTAAAATCACCATTCAGAAACAAACAAAGTCTAAAAGTAAACAGTACAATAAAGGAAAAACAAACAGTACAGAAACAAGGCCTAGTGACTAATCAGCAACAAGGATGAGCTATCCTGTCTGAAACACTTGCATCATCTCGGTAAGCTTAATCATGCCTGATTTCAACTCATCAATTTCCATTCTGACTTCCATGTTATGTTTCTCTTGATCTGCCATTCTTTGTCTAACAGCAGCTCTAGTTCCGTACTTGTGTGGAGGAATCAGCTTGGCAGTAGACAGACAAATTCTGAAGATGGAGACAGACAAGTATAAGTTTTCTGGACAACCTGGATGTATGTATGCAAATGATGCAATTGCTGTTTTTTTTGTTTTTATTTATTTGATTTTCAAGGAATTCAAGTTATTAATTTGTAAACATCAAAACAAAAAGGAAATAAATCCTAAATCGGATCAAAGCTTTGATCAAGTTATCATCAAGATCAATCATCCATTTTGGTGGATTAAGGTTTTCACCCTATCGACACCCAAGATCCATTGAGTTTGATGAAACTTATGATGTTTACAAAGACAGACCTATGAGTTCCTTGGAAATCAAATGAATGCATGGATGCATGATTTATGCATCAATCACAATCAAGATCACACATGGTCGCACAAACAGAGTTCAAAGGTTCGACGTCACGAGCATGGAGTCAAAGTTAAGAACCACCCACAAAGGTATGTACTAGGGAATTTTGTACCTGCCGAACGGGTTCTACAAAGGTTCCCAGAGTTTTCAATCTTCTATCGGATACTACCGGCACGCACAATTGCTCATGGGCGCCAATAATATGCCTAAAAAGACCTCGTCTGAGCGTAGTATCGCATGACAACAAGCTCAACACTACGCCAAAAAGGCCTTTAGACAGCGCACCTTAGACAGCGCTTTTATACAAAAGCGCTGCTATAAGTAAAATAAAAATTAAAACACGGAAACTGTATACAAAAATGAGTAAAAGCGCTGCTAAAAGCCCGACCTTAGACAGCGCTTCTGAAAAGCGCTGCTAAAAGGGTTGCTTTAAAAAGCGCTTCTTAAAAAACGCTGGTAAAAAACCACATTAGCCAGCACTTCTAAAAAGCGCTGTCTAAAGTCGAATAAATTTTAAAAAAAATATCTTAAAAACGCTGCCTAAATAGTGAAGTAAACAAAAGACCTTATAAACGAGGTCGTTGAAATTGTCATTTCTCTGCGAACAAAAAAAAGGAAAACCAAACCCAAAAAAATATTTTAACAACTCTAAGAAGCTTCTTCCAAGATCTGATCAGATCTATTCAAACCCTCCTTCTCTCTCTCTCTCTCTCTCTCTCTCTCTTCCACTTTCTCTCTCTAATTGTTTCTCTCTCTAACTCTATCTCTCTACAATTCACCGATCAACTTCTCCGTTTCTGAAATCGCTTTCACCATCGCCGCCGGTTAGGGTTTCATCAACTTCTCCTCGAAATGTGTGGGATCCAGACACACGGTTCGTACATGATGGGGATTAGGGTTCCGATGAGTAAGTACGTGATGGGGATTCATAAGGCCATTGTTGAAGTTATGGGTGCGTGTTTGAAGGAGATGAGGAAGACGAATAAGGTTGATGTTTGTTCATTGCTGTTTGTTCTTTCATTGCATCTGTATTATTCTATTTGAAGTATCTTTAATTATTGCATTTGATATAGGTTTCAAAAGGTTTTGTTAAATTCTGCAGAATTTCTTATTGGTTTGATTTTGATATTGCAGTAGGGTTTACGGCATGATGAAAGAAGGGAGCGGAAATCGGATTTTGAGAATTCCGAAGACGATAGGAGGACGAGAATTGGGAGTTTGAAAAAGAAAGCGATTAATGCTTCCAGTAAGTTTCGGCATTCTCTCAGGAAGAAAAGCCGGAGAAAGAATGCGAGCCGGAGTAATTCGCTTGCCATTGAGGATGTTCGAGATGTTAAGGAGCTGCAAGCTGTGGATGCTTTTCGACATTTTCTTATTTTGGAGAATTTGTTGCCGCCTAGACACGATGACTATCATACTTTATTGAGGTTACTGAGATTTTTTGATTCATTGTTGATTTAACTATGTGAATTGGATGAGATAGATTATCATATATAAATTGCCTCTTTTTCTCTACTAGTTTAGTTATAGAGATTGCAGTGATCATTACTAATGCATGGTTAATGATTTCGTCACTGATTTAGTCATCTATGTAGTTTGGTTTGAATCACAACATTCATACTTCAAATTACACATACAAGATATGGCATTTTGTGCTTTGCATAGAGGGTATCTTAGCATGTTTAAACTGGAGATTTTACAGATGACATGTTTAACTTGGATTATAATTTAAAATTTGAATTACCTGACTTTATTGCAGATTTTTGAAAGCAAGAAAGTTTGACGTCGAGAAGGCAAAGCACATGTGGGCTAACATGATCCAATGGAGGAAAGAGTATGGTACTGATACAATTATGGAGGTGAGTAATCCAATCTAAAAATATATCCAACCTTTTTTGTTGGGTTTTATTCTTTGGTTAATCGTGTTTAAATTGATCCTCCATACGTTTTAGTCTTCTTGAAATTGTTGTTCATACTTTACCTCCTTTGATTTCCTCTAGGATTTTGAGTTCAGTGAGTTTGATGAAGTCCTACAATACTATCCACATGGTTATCATGGCGTTGATAAGGAAGGAAGACCTATTTATATTGAGAGGCTAGGTAAAGTTGATCCCAATAAGCTTATGCAAGTAACTACCATGGAAAGGTATTTAAAATACCATGTACAGGGTTTTGAGAAAACGTTTGCTGTTAAGTTTCCTGCTTGTTCTATTGCTGCAAAGAGACACATAGATTCAAGTACAACCATTTTGGATGTTCATGGTATGGTATGTTTATTGTCTAAATGATCTTGACTTGAAAATTTTCTTGGCACCGATTTGACTTAAATTTAGTCAATAACTGGTTTGCATTATTCTTCCTTATGCTCTGTAGGGCTTCAAAAACTTCTCAAAGACCGCAAGGGATCTCATCATGCGGCTGCAGAAAATTGATGGTGACTACTATCCTGAAGTATGTTGTTTTCATCATGAGTTTTTTTTATAGTTTTCAATTCTTTGTGGCTTCTGAATTTATTATTCTATTAGCTCTTCTAACTTGTTGTAAATGATTCAATGCAGACATTATGCTGAATGTTCATAATCAATGTTGGACCTGGTTTCAAGCTTCTTTGGAACACAATGAAAACATTTCTTGATCCCAAAACTAGTTCAAAGATAAACGTATGTATTAATTATTGAGTTATTAGTTATGTTTGTTTATTTTTGAAGTTATTTAATTTCCATCATATATGGGATTAATTAAATAATTTAATGTTCAATTAGGTTCTAGGAAACAAGTTCCAGAATAAGTTATTTGAAATTATTGACGTCAGGTAACTATACATTGATGTTCTTAATCATGTTATTTCTCAGTCAACTTGTATTATCAATAAGACATTCTCACTATCTTTGTGATTTTCAATGAGCTGCCAGATTTTCTTGGTGGTAGTTGTACTTGCGCAGAACAAGGCGGTTGTATGAGGTCTGATAAAGGACCATGGCAAGATCCAAACATTATGAAGGTTTGATTATGTAAATTTTAGGCTTTGTTTTTACCAAAATATATATGCTAGTTATCTTGTTTTTGCTTCTGCTATCGCATCTCAGCTAAGACAGTTTTATGAATGCAGATGGTTCTAAATGGGGAAATACAATGCTCTAGACAAATAGTAACTGTTACTAATGATGAGGGGAGAGTAATTGAATGTGATAAGGTGTCTTATCCAATGGTATAGTTTCTAATACCATCTTAGTTACTTCATAAATTAATAGCAGAAGAATTCAAAGTTTAGGCTTTGTTTTAGGCTTTGTTTTAGGCTTTGTTTTTACCAAAATATATATGCTAGTTGACTGGACCATA
This sequence comes from Vicia villosa, assembly GCF_029867415.1. NCBI lineage: Eukaryota > Viridiplantae > Streptophyta > Magnoliopsida > Fabales > Fabaceae > Vicia > Vicia villosa. The sequence goes on from NC_081183.1 coordinate 73,018,810, forward strand.
GAGAAACTATACATTTGACTGGGCGAGTAATTGATTAGATATTAATTTGGATTTTTCAATTATATATTTGACTGGACCATAGAGAAGAATTCAAAGTTTTCATTTACTTTCCGACACAATCTTTTAAGAATTTGTCATCAATTAACTTTTTTTGTTTGTTGGCTGTTGGTAGGTGGGAAAAGGATTGTGTAAAGATGATAAAGCATAAAAATTAGCACTTAGACATTGGCTTGAAGCTGTAAGTTCATATCTCTAATTATTGACTTTAATTAAGAAGCTGGTTAAATTAAAACAAAATTAACATTCATTCATATTTATTTAACAAATTAATCTCATTAATTGAAAATTAAAATTTTCTTGTAATTTGCAGATTGATCCTCGACATCGATATGGACACAACTTGTACTTATACTATAATGTTTGGTTTCATAGCCAGAGCACTCAACCTTTTTTCTACTGGTAAAATTTTTAAACCATTCTAATTCAAATACTAAATCATGTATTAACATTTAACATAACTTTGATCATTGATTTTATAATTTGATTTTGTGACATAAAGGTTGGATGTTGGAGATGGAAAAGAAGTAAATCGCGACGAATGTCCAAGAATTGATTTACAGAAGCAGTTTATAAAATACCTTGGACCAGTAAGTGCTTTCACTTTCATCTAATACAAACACATAATATATAATTTGATTGGACTTTATATTATAATTTTTTCATATTGATCATGATGGAATTCAATCCAAGTACTATGTAATTTGGTCAATTATAAAGTGCAAGTGGTGCATCTTAGGACTTAATTATATTAAATTAAATTTGTGTTTAGTGTGTTCAATGCATTAAACCATACTTTATGAATATAATATTTGAGCAGCCACTAAAATATTCTCTCTATTATAAGTGGTTTAACTTATTTTTTTTGGTTACTTATGCAGAAAGAAAGGGAGGTTTATGAAGTGATTATGGAGGAAGGAAAGTTTGTTTATAGAAAAAGCATGAACTTTGTACACACTTGTGAAGGATCTAAGTGGATATTTGGTCTACCTTCATAGGATATTTCCAGGTAGTTTTACTTAATTTGGCTTCAATCACAATAATATCAGGTCCTATATTGGATGACATATTTGATTTATCTACATAGATTATTTAGTGATATGTAGGCCGTTTGAAATACATTCGTGGCAAATGTAGAATGGTTTTATGGACACTAATGTAGAATGTTTTTCACCTTTATATTATTTTGTTTTTGGTTTTTTTTTTCTGTTTTGTGATTGTAATGGTTTGATGCAATTGCAGGACATTGAATGGTAAAAAGGTTACAGTTGCTGGCAAGAAGAAAAACTAGATATTTAGCATCCTTTTGACTTGTGTAAAAAATAACAATGTTTTGGATGATACAATTGTTTTCATTGAATTGGATGTAATTTTGTTGTTTATTAGTGTGTGTGTATATATATATATATATATATATATATATATATATATATATATATATATATATATATATATATATATATATATAGCATCTTAGCATATAAAAAATACAAAGTTTATTAGTATATATATATTCTTAGCATCTTAGCTATGAAAAATAGAGTTTTTTGTGGTTGTTTATATGGTGTTGGGTTTGATGTTTATATTTGAAATTTGTAATGGTATATACAAGTGCAAAATGTGGTGAAAACCTAGGGCAAGCCTTTTTTAAATAGATACATTTTAAAATTTCGTGGACATTAGACAACGCTTTAAAAGAGAAGCGCTGCCTAAAAGCTCTTTAAAAATTTTGTTCAGAAAAGTGCTGCCTAAAGAGGGCCTTTAACCGCGCTTTTAAGACAAAAGCGCTGGCTAAAGTGGGCCTTTAGCAGCGCTTTTAAGAGGCTTTTTCTTAAACATTGTTTCAAAAAAGCGCTGTCTAAAGGGAGCCGTTAGCAGCGCTTTTAATAAAAAAGCGCTGTCTAAAGGGGGCCTTTAGCAGCGCTTTATAGGTAAAAGTGCTGGCTAAAGGGTGCCTTTAGCAGCGCTTTCAAGGTGAAAAAAAGCGCTGCCTTTACCTACGGCAGCGGGGGAATAGACAGCGCTTTAAAGCGCTGCCTAAAGCCAAAAAAAGCGCTGTCTTTTTCCTTGTTTGGCGTAGTGCAAATTGGTACTTGATCTTGTTTCTGCACTACATCCTAAAAAAGGCTTAGATGGGTTAAAAGGGTTCTAGGTCATTCAGCTTCTACGGACACTCACTATTGAAAGTAATAGCGTTATCACGATAGTTCGTAACAACCTCTACTACCTTCCATGAGGCCTCCACTGATTGGGGTTCCACCATATGACGCTCATGTTAAGGATTGCTCCTGACATGCGACTATTGGTCTTACCACCTCCTATCTCAAGTTACTCACAAAAGTTCGGGTTAGAACTTTATCTCATCACAGAGGAACCATCGAGCACCAAAAGAAAAAAAAAGAAAATAAACAAACAAAACTCACAACAATATATACAGATAAAAACACACAGATAAACAAAAATAGGCTTAACACACTTAAAACTGGATCCCCAGTGAAGTCGCCATTTTTCTGTAGCGGGGAAAATCTGATATCGAAGCCATGGGATTAACTCGAATCAATATTCCGTTTGAAATCGCCACCGCGCTTTATTTTTTCAAAGGAAAAGGGAAAAGAACGTAAAACCCAAAGTTTTGTTTTTAAAACAAGAAAGAGAACTCAGGTTCGGGTGTTGATTGTATGAGGGGAAGGTTTTAAGCACCCCTCATATCTGTGGTACTCCACAGGAACCTTTTTGAAAATCTGTGTGTGTGTGCTAAAAAAGAGTTTGTTTTATTTTTAAAATAAGCTCGGCAAAGCGTTAAGCTTTGGGCCTACATACCTCCTTGGTGCAATAGAGAAGTCAGAGCTAATGTAGTTCCGCTTTTGGGAAAAACGTTTTAAAACGAATAAACACTTTGTTGTCGTTAGAGAGAAATACTCAGCCATTGATCTTGAGCATGAGAACAAACAAGTTCTTTGCATCGCAAATGAAAGAAGGGCTCCAACTCGGATAAAATCAACGAGTATGCCACTAGCTCTCTCACGCGGAAAAGATCTCGTTATTATCAATCAATTTCAAAATCGTGGGGTATAACCACTCGTTTCGACAATTAACGGTGTCTAAACTTTTGAAGAAAAGCCACTAAGGGCGAAAGATATTTTTAAGAAAAAAGTTTTGAAAAGATTGCAAACATAAGAATATTTTGGAAAAAGGGAGAAGATTTTGAAAATTTAAGAATGGGAGGAGATGAAGAGGCTAACCTAATGCATAAAATAAAAGCTAAGGAAAGAAACGGTCTAACCAAATAAGAAGCCAACACTTGACATTAAGAGCCAAGGTAGTTTTCCCATCCTTTGGATTTATCAATACCAACACATTAACACTTGGGGATCCACATGAACTTATTGTCTTAGCACCATTTTTCATTAAGCATATTAAGATTCTGACGAAAATTGGGCAGAGTAACGGCTGTTTTCGGGTAAAATCCTTATATCAATGCCTTGGAATTAACCATCAAGGGCTTTCAAGGAAATACCTGCACACATAAACATACAACAGAACAATGCCAGACGGACAGAACAATCACAGGATAGTAATAGAATGAGTCCATAGGTACTAGGTCCATAAGTCCGAATCTCCAAAGTGCTAGGGATAGTAACCGATAGTCCAAAGAGAACCTTATGTATTTTTTAGATTTTGGTTATTTATTAGTGTTTTAGCAAAAAGTAAAGTATGGTCCAAGTGGACAAAAGAAAAATAACAGAAGCATAAACATATGTCCAAGTGGACAAAGAGAAAATGACGGAAAGTAAATATGATGAAATGATAAAGTAAAGCGATAAAGCGAGAAATATAAAGAGCGGTAATATAAAGAGCGGTATAGTAAAGGTGCGGAAATTAAAGTTAGTTGTTAAGTGTTAAAGATAACCATCTTGAAACTTGTCAAGTATGTTATCAAAGTTAGTAGGAAGATCTATGGTGAGTGAATGATGTACTCGGATTTAAATTCAATGGGGTTTATCAGAAGCTTGATAAAATCATAGCGACTACATGATAAAAACCTCCACAAGTCTTAAATCAACCGCATATAATTCTCTTCCATATTTGATCTTTTTTATTCGGGACACGAAATATTGCGCTATGTTAAGCAGATCGCCAAGTGATTTATGTAGAAATCACCCTACAACGAGGCCGGTCAAAACTTTATGTGCTAATGCATGCGAGAAGAACGATATGTAGATCGCCTTCCGAAAGCAATACCGCACGAAAAGAAAATAGGTAACGATCTAGTCTTTACTAAGAATCCATAAGAATTCTCAAAGTATTAAGACTTTCATCGATCAAAAGGAAAAAAGGAGAAGGAGAAGATAAAATGCATAAAGATAATCAACTCACACTATCATTAATATCATTCATCTAATATTATGGATTTGGTTCTTTCAAACCTATCAACATCCTAGATCCAATGATATTAATGAAATGGAGGAAGAAGAATAAAATTCACAAAAGATAATCAACTCACACTATCATTAATATCATTCATCTAATATTATGGATTAGGTCATTTCAAACCTATCAACATCCTAGATCCAATGATATTAATGAAGTGGAGGAAGTAGGAAGCCAAAACAAGCATAAAAAAGGCAAAAAAACACATTCTGCCAGCAGGAAATCGATTTACCTCTGTAGGAAATCGATTTCCTGAGTGCAGAGTTCAAATTTTGAAAAAAAATAAGGTGGAAATCGATTTCCTACAGAGGGAAATCGATTTCCTGCACGCAGCATTCAAAAAATCAGCATTAGGAGGCATAAAACTTGACTTAAGCAAACATACAAACACCTTATGATCACATATCCATTGGAGCACGAATTTTCCATCAAATCACCATCAAATAGCACCAATATAGCATCAAAGATGCATTGAGCACAAGCAACAAAGATCTACATCTTAGAATTGAGAAATTTACCAATTCTTGAATTAAAGTGTTGAAGTAGCTTCAAGAACAAGCACAAAGTGTAGATCCTTCAAGTATGGAGATGAACAATCAAAGAGAAGAGTGAAATGTAGGAGGCTTAGTTCAAAATTAGCAAGATTCAATGTGAACCTTACTAATCTTATGAAAATGAACTTTGGGTGAGGGTTTTGGAAAGGGTGAGAAATGAATTTGCAAGCAATTTTTTGGCTCTCCAAGCTTGAGAAATGAGAGAGTAGAGGGCTCTATTTATAGAATTGGAGCAAGAGTAGTGGCAAATTGGTCTTTTTGTGTTTGGTGATTAACTTGTGTTTAATTGGTGATTAAAGTGGCAATTAAATGGTAAAAATGGTAAAATGAGGTTAAAGTGGGTTTAATGAATGAGTTAATTTTGATGAGGTGGAAAATTGATAAAATGATCAAATAAAAAGGTGCCAAAATGATGTCAAGCTTCCCTCCTTATATTTTTTTGAATTTTGCGCACAGGAAATCGATTTCCCACAGGGGTAAATCGATTTCCACCTTCAAATTTTCAAAAACTGTTTTCTTGCACTGTTTTGATTTTTGCCCGATCTTTCACCTGTAAAATATAAACAAAAGAGACAAAACATATATTTTTGATTTTTTTTTGGTTAGTATAAACAAATAAAGGGCTATAAATGCTCGATAATTCCCCTCAGAGATAATCACAGTATCAAAGATAAAGCTTCATAATGGTGCTCTTGAATGCAAATGATGTATGATCTTAGGGTCAAAAATTGGGGTATGACAGGTAGGACAAATTTGGGGTATGACAGCTGCCCCTATTTAATCGTCTTAAACCTGAAGGTGAGATTGGCGCTAGCCTTTCGAGCATTCAAGGTAGAAGAAGATTAAATATCAAAGTACCAGAAATTTGTCCCAAAGAGAAGATGGTGTAAATGTTATCCTTATTTTTGTTTTCATATCTGCTGGGGAAAGAGAATTGTTTTTTTTTCTGGTGGAAAAGTTTATGGTAAGCAATGGTTGGATGGTGATAGCTTGTAACGTAGCCAAGGTGCCAATACAAGGTTCTCAATGGAAATGATTGTTGTATGAAACTGTGATTGGAAAACATGGGTCCGATGGAATGATAGGATCTACTGACTCAGAAATTGAAAGTAAGGGTAAATGACTCGAAACTAGGGTAAGGTCAACGGACCTACGACCCACAAGAATTGAAAAAAGATGAGGATAAGGTCGACGAACCTACGATCCATGACTCGAAACTAGGGTAAGGTCAACGGACCTACGACCCACAAGAATTGGAAAAGATGAGGATAAGGTCAACGGACCTACGATCCACAAGAAACGAAAAAGATGAGGATAAGGTCAACGGACCTACGATCCACGAGAATTGGAAAAGATGAGGATAAGGTCAACGGACCTACGATCCACAAGAATTGGAAAAGATGAGGATAAGGTCAACGGACCTACGATCCACAAGAATGAAAAAGATGAGGATAAGGTCGACGGACCTACGATCCACAAGAATGAAAAAGATGAGGATAAGGTCAACGGACCTACGATCCACAAGAATGAAAAAGATGAGGATAAGGTCAACGGACCTACGATCCACGAGAATTGAAAGAGATGAGGATAAGGTCAACGGACCTACGATCCACAAGAAATGAAAAAGAGGAGGATAAGGTCAACGGACCTACGATCCACAAGGATGGCAAAGATGAGGATAAGGTCAACGGACCTACGATCCACAAGAATTGGAAGAGATGAGGATAAGGTCAACGGACCTACGATCCACAAGAAATGAAAAAGATGAGGATCAACAATGAGGCCGGAGCAAGAGAAGATTATTAACAACACTGAGGCTAGGGATTGGGAATTGGTTTTGAAATGGTTTGCTAGGATGGAAAGAAAAGGATACACAACACGGGGGTTGGATCTAAAAGTTTTCCCATACGGGGGAAGGGACCACGGAGACTAGTGACGACTAGACTCGATCAAAAGACATAATCACGAAGATGTTGATGCTTGCAAAGCATAAGAATAACATTAATCCCTCAGGCCTAAGGCGGGGTGTAACTCTTCAAGAGTGGAAATCGTTCGAATTGCCACACACCAAGTATGGTTATCCAAATGTTTGAAAAATGAGATGGGTTGAATGCCCACCCTCATTCGCACTCTAATTTGCACGCAACACGAGGGAAATAACCACGACAAGACCAGTAACGACTAGACTTGACAAGAAGATAGAAGTAACCACTGGGAATTACAGAGATATTGATGCTTGCGAAGCATAAGAATTACATTAATCCCTCAGGCCAAAGGCGGGGTGTAACTCTTCAAGAGCGGCAATCGTTCGAATTGCCACACACTAAGTATGATTATTCAAACGATTGAAAAATGAGATAGGTTGAATGCCCACCCTCATTCGCACTCTAATTTGCACGCAGCACACGGGAAATAACCTCGGAGACAACGATTCTGACGAAGAAAGACATTGCATCCAATCCATATTGGAGAGAAAAAAACGAGACTTCTTCTGGGGATTGAGGACACCAAGTATCGGCACCGCGACTGGAGGAGATTTGTAATGTATTAGCAGATATCAATCGGAGTTTGTAAGGACAATATTTTTTGTGGGGGAGTATCGTCGTCTTGATTGAGTGCTGATTTGTATTATCTGGCTTATGCTTTGTATGCATGTTTGGATTTTTATGGCGTAATGCTCCATTTTGATGGATATGCTACGCTTTTGAGGATGCAATGTCATATGCAGTGAACGCTATATGCAGAGTGCCAAATAAAGGCATTGGCGAGGTAGGCACCAGGGAGAATCCCCTTAGTGTTAAGGACCACGTGGAGGTGCCAATAGATATAGGACTTTGATTTGTAAGATGCACTTTTCTTTGACTTGAAGAATGATTTCTGACTTCTCACCATGTGCCACTGCTTGGAGGATTTTCAGTTTGAGGAGATTCCCTCGATTCACCATGTTGGGGATGAGAAATCCAGGTAATGAGCCTTGGTTAGGGAAGTAGGACAACTCCTAGGAGAAATAAACTCCTATGCTTGAGGAATGGAACAAACTCTCGGGAGAAATAAACTCCATGCTTGGGGGGAGAACAAGTTTCCAGGAGAAATAAACTCCTATGGTTGGGGAGAGAACAAAATAGCTCAAAAGATTATGCCCCAAACTTCACGACCCACGAAGGAATTTTCCCTAAAGGATCCTGGGAGAGATTTGTCGAATCTCGACGTAACTGCCCCAGATTGGTTGAACTCAAGAGAGATTCCTCGACGTGGTTGCCCCAGATTGATCAAAGCTTGAAGAGATTTATCGACATGATTGCCCCGGATATGCTGAATTTGAGAGGTCAAACCTCGATTCAATTGCCCCTGATTAGGTACATCTTACTAGAATCCTCAAGCTTTCTTTGTTTTGAAGTCAAACAAACACGGAAACAACTTTACCACGCTCAACGGAGTCTTCAAACTCTTACCCTCAGAGTAATCAAAGAAAGCATTAACTGTTCATGCCCAATGGAGTTTTTTAGAGAACCTTCCCCTTGATGGTCAACATTTGAAATGATTAACTTTTACTCCTCGGAGTTCTCAAGTCTCTTGTACTTTGACATGATCAAGTTAATCACTGATTCTCATCATGGCAACTCCCTTGATGTTAAGCACATATTTTGTATGCAAAAGAATGTTAATTCTAAGAATGATAATTCTAGTGCAAAGCTTATGTTAGTCTTGAAGTTGTAGAACTTGTTTATGAAATGAGGTTGCGACCTCTTGTGACCGAATCACTAGTTGACACAACCTCGATTTTTGCATATGGAAGATAAAGCAAGCATACGATACCAACATGGATATGAGTCTCACTTCATTGGGAGTCAGTTAAACGCTATCTCATCAGAGTGCGCTTTCAAAATAAACCCTACTTCAATTATGACTTTTAAGGGTTGTAACTTGGCCAGGTTCACGGTTTTGGAAACAAAGGATTTTTAGGCTCAAAATTATTTAGTGCCCACCCCCTTCATGATGTTCTCCATTCCTATGTTCAGTTAACTCGACACGAGTGTTCATCCCTCACAAGGAATTTGAAATGGTTGAGGAGTCAATGAGGTTCTTTGGACATGGCGGTCGCTCACCTTTTATTCTTCTGATTCATTGTCACACGACTTTGTTCTTGCTTGGCAATTTCATCGTCTTTTTTTTTTCTCTGTTGCCATTTTATTTTCATCTTTTTTTATTTTCATTATTTTTTCACCATTTTTGCTCTCTTTTTTTTTGAACAAGTCGTGTGACCTCGCATAGTCTTTGATTCGTTGGATATGATCGCGACTGCCTCACTCCTTTGATTTGATGAAGGATTACCATTGTGGTATTGTCATCTCTTGATCTCTTGATGTAATAAGGATAATCATTGCGGTTTTGACATTCCTCAACCTTTTGGAGGATAACCATTGTTGTATCCTTAGATGCATGCCCTTCTGGTGAGTTTTGAACACTCGATCAAGTTAAATGAACAATACCCTGCCCCAAGGTTAAAATAAGGGTTTTTTTATTAGAAAAGAAACTCCTACTTCAAGGCTCAAAGGGGTTAACGAGGGTCTATCTCCCTTATATCTCTGGTGTTTGGGGATTTGAAATAATGCCTGTACATCCTCAGTAGGGTTTTATTCAAAAGCACACAATTGGAGATTTTTGCGTTTTTATTTTTCATCATTCTCCCTCAGCTTTTTGCCTAAGCAAGTGATTAGTAAAGTTGGTATCGTAATGCCAAAAACATTTTATGAGTGAAAACGAATGGATTACTTCAAGACGAACATAAACAATGTATTATGATTTTCATTCAGCAATTAACAAGTTTTTACATGCGATAAATGCTTAAACAAACAATGAAACGTTACAAATGAGAATGCAATGAAGAACTAAATGGCTGCCATTGTTGAGGAGACTTGACTTCGTATGGGCTTATTGATCTCGAATACTTTTTGCAGTTCTTTCCAAACACTTCAGATTACTCCAAAAGAGAACTCCAATGAAATCACCCATGAGTTGCAAACTTTTGCCTTGCTTTAGGGATTCGAGCAATGCGAGTAATGCAATGCTCAAGATAAGAGTACGTCTTGCTTATCCCTCGTGCGGGAGCCCCAAGCATAGTTGCCAGAGTAGTAATCGCCATCATAAATGGGAAGAATCTTGTATGATCATCAACTCAAGAGAGCTACTTGTGGTGAAGAAGACCCAATACTAGAATCTTAACCAATTGTGATTCCAACAAACAAGGAAACGAATGAGCACAAGGCAATAGAATCACATCAATTTGTTTCTCATGTTCTTCTTGTCTCTGTTAACTAGCAAGGCCACTGAGAAGGAGATCCTGAGAAAAGGCAACTGATATATGAAGTAGAACCTTGAGAATGAGAAGCATTGCGAAGAAGACTCTTGATTATCACACAGAAGAAGATTCTGACGAAGTCACCCAAGAATTTGTAATGCTTTAGGGATTCGAGCAATGCGAATGATGCAATGCTCAAGATAAGAGTGCGTCTTGCTTATCCCTCGTGCGGGAGCCCCAAGCATAGTTGCTAGAATAGTAACTGTCATCATAAGTGGAAAGACTCTTGTATGGTCATCAAACTTAGAGAAGCTACTTGTTGCAAGGAGAGCTCAAACACCAACTGAAGAACCAACCTCCATGGATACGACTGAGCACAAGAACCTTGAAAATGAGAGATGCTTCTACAGAACATTTTTGATTACCCCTTGGAAAGAAGATTCTGACAAAGTTGCTCGAGAATTTGTGGTGCTTTCATTATTATCGTACCAATGAGTTCAAACAAGGAAGTAGCCTTCTACAAAACAGGAAATACTGAAAATGAGAATACAGAAGTGAAATGATGATTGCCATAGTTGAGGAGACTTGACTCCTTCTGGGCTTATTGTTTTTTTGGTGATACTTTATGGAATACGGACCTTCATTTGTGCATGAATTCTTCGTTTTATGTGCAGGCCGTTTGGGGTGAATGATATTGCTTTGGAGTCGATGAGATTTTGGATTTTGTGTTTCAAAATATTACAATCCTCAGTTGAATGTCCAGATGTCCCAGAATGGTACTCACACCTTGCATTTAAGTCATATCCTTGAGGAATTGGTGTTGGAGGGGGCTTAAACTCCCTCAGTTGGACCAAAGAGTCCTTGAGTAAATGAGAAAGCAATTGACTATAGGTCATAGGAATTGGGTCAATTCTTCTTGGTGGTCTCCTTGGCATTTGTGGACCCTGTTATTGGTGACGATACACAATCTGTTCAGGTGTCTTCCCTTTTTGATTTGGTTGTGAAACAATCGGAGACTGATAAGGTGGAAGATCTGGAATCCAAGACGGTGCATTGTGGTTCTGATTTGAAGTAGATCCGTCATAGAAGTATGAATCAACCTTTTCTTCCACCACATATGGAACCCTATTTCCTTGAACAATCATACCTTCGGGGGTGAACAAAATCACTTTTGAATCAATGAGATCTTGAATTTGATGTTTCAGCGCCCTACAATTTTCAATACCATGGCCAGGTGCCCCAGAATGGAACTCGCATCGAGCATTGGCATCAAAATTGGGGGGAAGCTTTTCAGGCATGGACAAATCGCGTAGCTCAACCAATTGAAGTTCCAGCAAACGAGGAAGCAACTGAGCATAAGACATCGGGATTGGATTGAGAACTCTCTGAGGCATCCCATGAGTGGAAAGAGATCCTATTGAAGAGGAGGAGTCAACAACTTCTGTTGCAGCAGCAGGAACAACATCATCTTCCTTTCTTAGTACCGTCTTCAGAACTTCCATGACCAGGCTCACTTGAGTCTTCAACTGACTATTCTCCTCTTTTAGTGCATCCTGATTACGGACCAAGTCTATCATCTCCAACATAAGATGACCCATTTGTTCCCTCATCTCATCCATTTCCTCACGGAGTTGTTCCATAGTTGATCTCGGAATTCGTGGCGGTGAGAAGTCAAATCCGTTATTGATCTTGAAATCTGAAGAAAGAGTCCCATAAGTCTCTGAAAGAACCATGAAATGCATGATAGTATGAATGCATGTTTCATTTATGAGGGATCCTAAAGTCTTTTCACGCACTTCCATTTTTCTTTTTTCTTTTGGAATCTAAGCTTTATTTTGTATAAAGCATCTTTTCTTTTTTTCTATTTCCTTTTTTCTTTTTGTTTTTTTGGAAATAGGCTTTAGGATCCCCCATAAATGAAGTGGATAAAGCAATGATGTTATGCAATGCAAAAGCACGGAATCGAGGTCCATATAATCTTAGTAGCATATGTACAATCCTCTGAATGACTGATATAAAACCTCCTTGCAGGCCAAATGTCACAGGATCAAAGGTTCGGCGCCTTTTTGAATACCAGAATATCAAGCACCATGAGAACAGACCAAATAAAGGTCCGGCCTCAAATATGAAGAGCCAAAGGTATGTAGGAGTCAAGGTTTCCTGTCCCGCCCCAATCTCACGGGTATGTAGTCTAGACACGGACAAGTGGTCCCTAATGGTCACTAGGGTCTACAGTTCCCACGGGGTACAAAGTGTTTGAGGCAACAAGCGTGCCAGACACAGTGTTCCATGAAAGAACCTCGCCCAGTTAAGGTACCCCATGTCAAACTCGATCGTAGCAAGAGCCACGGGAGTCAACATGAGCATCCACACTAATCCTATGTGTCACTGGCCTGGGTAGTGGGCCTTTTACCTCACACAAATCCCCCACCTGCAAAACAAAGCAGAAAAATATGTGGCCCCCACGGGGACCCATAATATAGTCCAGATGCATGATGTGCAAGCAGAAATAAACATGATATGCAAGCAGAAAATAAACATGCAAACATATATACAAGATATAGACATGAAAATAAATAAACACCCAATAAAATAAAACAAACAAAGGCTAGGATCGACTTGCTTAGGTAATCCCCAGCAGAGTCGCCAGCTGTCGCACGCTCGCGAAAAATGAACAGAGTCGCCACTTATATATTTATCCCATAAGGGAAAGGAATATCAGAAAACCTAACAAAGGAAGGAACAGGGTCTTGCGACCAGAGAATCAAGGTACGAGAGTCGGTTACGCAAGGGGAAGGTATTAGCACCCCTCGCGCCCATCGTACTCGATGGTATCCACCTATGTTTGTTTCTATCTAAAGGGTGTGTACTATGTCTATGTCTATATGCGAATGAATGCAAAATGAAATACGGGGAAAAGAAGGAATTATTTACAAGTGTGCTCGTTCAAGCCCCGCGACTTGATGCCTACGTATCCTTTTCAGGAATCAGAGCGCCGTAGTTCGGCTCCATAGTTTTGTTTGTTTTTGTGCTTTTTAGTTGGGCGGCGTTAACGCTCGCGCTCTTGCATAAGGGGACAGCCTAGGATGCAATGGAGCGGAGATAACAATGCCCTTAAGAAAAGAGAGAAGAGAGAGAGTTTGAGTGTTTCGAGGAAATCCCTAAAGCAATGGAAACTCGAGTTACTCTTTGGTTGATGTTTTTTAGAATTTGGGAACTTACGCCCGAATGGGACCCAAAAGCAAGGGAGATCCAGGCACTCGAATGATTCCCTAAAGCAAGGGAGATTCAAGCTTCCATTCTCTTTTTAATGATTTTCACTTTTTTATTAATGTTTTTTAAGTGTTTTCTTTGTATTTTTTAAAGGGATTTTATTTAAGTATTTTTAGATGTTTTAAGGTTGTAAAAGAAAAAGAAACTAGCCTAGGTATGAAGGGAATTTCTACCTAATGTTATCATGGTTTCTACCTAAGGTTAGGAATAAAAGACACATGAAAAATAAAGCAAAAAGTAGAGTATATGAAAATAGCATAAGAGCATGAAATAGAACAAGTCAAAATATAGCACAAAAGTGAATTAAAAGTACTATTATTTTTTATGGTTCAACAACCAATTAAAAATCAAAGAAAACAACAATTAAAATTTCTAAAAGATTCATAAAGTTCTTAAAAGTCTAATTGGAGAGAAAACAATTTTTATCAATTTTAATTTAAGGAAAGATGAATTAATATGCAAAAAGGAAAATCAATTTTTATTATTATTTATTAACAAAGGGGTGCAGAAGCAATTTCAAAAGAACTGAAACCAATTAAAGCAAACTGGGCCAGAAAAACAGGGGTGTGGGAACAGCAAAAACGCTCAGGGCCCATGCACATTGGCAGGTGGTGTTGTAGCAATGGTGGGGCGCAGTCAGGAAACATTACAGGCCTGTGTGATTCGCGGCCCATCTACCATCTATTCCAACTCACTTCTATTTTTTAGTTTATTTCATTATTTTTATATGAGCAAATACGTGAACACATGTGAACATATTATCAATAGGGCAAGTCTCACTTAAGTTGCTACAAGACAAAATGCAATTTCAGCCAACCAGAATAGCACACGTCATAAGCCAATCATTTGCATGGATAAGGAGAAAAATAGAATTGCATGGACAAAAGAAAATAGAGTTGCATGGGCAAAAGAAAATAGTGTTGCACGGGCCCGTGTAATGCTGCCACATCAACAAACGGAAGAGAAAAGAAGTCAAACGCGCTGATGCCGGAGCTAGAGCTCCGGTCATCTTCTCCGGCGGTCCAACACGCCGGCGTTCAACGTTTTGCCCAGAAAATCAAAAGGCTCACACCGTTGCGCTCGGATTTCCTTGCTGAATGCGAATCTAACACTCATTCCCACTAATACTTCCTCTACAGCCTTTAACGAAAGCAAATATAAAATCCTCACTTCACTAAAGCTTACCAAAATTCAACGCCAGACACGACCTTCACCTTTTTCATGCGTAGAACTCTAATACGGTATCAAACATAGCAAGAAGTAACTTAATACTACGCATCTGAACCGAATTGAAGAAAGAACTACAATAGGCCATACGCACCATGCAACACAGATTCAACACCTCCTAATGCTCTTGTCCAGTCATGCTTAGAAAGTTTTAGCGAACATACCTGGAAAGTCTTTGAACAAAAACCAACAGAGAACTCTACATCTCTAGCTTCTTGACGATGATGATAATGGTTCCGCAAGATCCTAACGTTGGTTGAGGAATAAATTCACGTAACGCTCTCCCTTGGAACCAAACTGAACGCTGTTATTATCTTTCAGAAAAAGGACGATGTGGATTAACTCCTAATCCAAGGATCAATGATGGATGGGGATGAGACGTGCTGAATATCCATGCAATGAGATACGATGATGCTGATGAAATCGGACTCGCAGAAGAGTGAGGATGGCAGCGATGTCGTAATGGTTGAGAATGGAGATGGCGGTTATTGGTGGAGGAGTACCGATGGTGGTAGAAACTGTTATGATTTTGGATGGAGTTTGTTAGGTTGTTGTTAGGTTGTTGAGAATATGGAAATGGTGATGAAGATACGAAGTGAAGAAGATGATGATTGGTATGAAGGTTGAGAACGGTGGTTGTGGTGGTTGTTAAGAATTTGTTATGGAGGTTGGAGGTGGTAGTTACGGTGGTTGAAAAACAGTTAGGATGGTTATGGTGGAGAGAGATGAAGAGAGAGATGCGTGTAGAAGAGAGGGGAGAATGAGAGAAAGAAGAGAGTTGAAAACCGAGAGAAAGAAAAATGAAGCGTGTCCTGATTTGTGAGGGGTTGTGAGTTTATATAGAGTATGCTCATGGCTTATGGTGGGGTGTGTTGTATTATAGTGTGGCTTTCTCTCATGCTTAATGAACAAGAATGGCAATTGTGGCAAGCTTTCTACGTGCTTTCACGTATTCAATAAACTGCATGGCTGACTATGGTATATAGGTATCCCTGGCGCGCATGCTACCCAGTTCCTGGCCTGGTGCCTACATCAAAACGCAACCTTGCAAGGGCGTAACATTGAGACCTTATATTTCATTTCACATTCAACCAAAAAATGTGATATTGGTGTCAAGTGAAAGAGGGAATGGGATAGAACACCGTAACATTGGAATAAAACCCATAAGATATCCACACTTCTCTAAAACTAGCCCTACATTTGGCACGCCACGTGTTTGATCATTTGCTTATGCGTGCCCCAGCTTTTGGTCCACATCTTTGGCAACGCGCGGCTTTGCGAGAGAATGACTTTGGAGCTTTGTGAATGATTCAATATTTGTTCAATTTCCATAATTCTTGTCTTGTTGAATAGAGGGCATGGCAAGGATTAGAATGATACCAAGTTTGCTTCCATGGCATTTTTGTAGAGCTCTAAAATTGGCTTGAGATTTGGCATGCCACGTGCTTGATGAAATGCCTGGTCATGACCTGGCTTGTGACTTGGATTGTGACTTAAGTTAAATGGATTCTCAGTAACTTCAAACCACTTTAACTCTTCATACAAGCTTCAGATGAAAAAGTGTCCAACTACAAAGTTGTTCTCCTCCATGAGAGGAACAACTTTGATGTAGGGGATTTTTCCAAAAAATGCCATTTGCCACGTGTAAATCAAGGCTGAAGTGGACTGCTCATCGAGATTCAAAACCTTCAAAAAAAAATTTCTAAGTGTTGAAACTTTCCATTTTTGTCATTTTTCTATTTTTGGCAACTTTTTGTCAAACTCCTGATTTTATCCATTCTTTGACTTTTCTTGATTAATCTTCCACCAAAAGTCAATATTTGAATAATTCTTCTGATTTTGACCCAAAGGTCAACTGTTCTGATTTTTCTGACTATTGATGAAATTCCCGATTAAATCTCCTCCAGTCAAATCCAGTCAGATAAACGCATCCACATAGTCAGTATGAGAGCTTCCCACTCATAGAATCCATTCCTGATTAAATGTTGACAAGAAAGTCAACTGGTTGACTTTGGTCAAGGAAGCCCTGATTAGGAACAACCAGATGAATTACAAGCTTGTACACTCCCCCAATGCCTTGAATTGAGAAGAACCCTAATCCAGGAAGACTTCAATGAAAACAAAGCCCCATAATCACACCTCAGATCCTCACATTTGGTAGGAAATTCCTTGCCATAAGAGCTCTTTCTTGCTAGTCTTTGATTGATACCAATGATATGCATGCATGGGTATGGATTATGACCTAAGTGATGTATGTACATGAATGTAAAGCCTAAGCCAGTTAGAAATAAGGGGTAGGACAAATTTGGGGTATGACAAGGGTGTGTACTATGTCTATGTCTACATGCGAATTAATGCAAAATGTAGGGAAAATAAAGAATTGTACTCGCACGGGCCCTACCCCGTTGCCTACGTATCCTTTTCAGGAATCAGAGTTACCGTAGCTCGGCTCACGATTTTCTGTTTGTTTTTATGTTTTTTAGTTGGGCGGAGTTAACCCTCGCGCTCTTGCATAAGGGGACAGCCTAGGATGCAATAGAGCGGAGATAACAATGCCCTTAAGAAAGGAGAGAAGAGAGAGAGTTTGAGTGTTTCGAGGAAATCCCTAAGGCAAGGGAAACTCGAGTTACTCTTTGGTTTGTGTCTTTTAACGTTGGGAACTTACGCTCGAATGGTTCCCTAAAGCAAGGGAGATCAAAGCACTCGAATGATTCCCTAAAGCAAGGGAGATTCAAGCTTCCATTCCCTTTTTAATGATTTTCACTTTTTTATTAATGTTTTTTAAGTATTTTCTTTGTTTTTTTTAAAGGGATTTTATTTTGATATTTATAGATGTTTTAATGTTGTAAAAGAAAAAGGATGAAAAGGTGGGGGACTAGCCTAATCTCTAAGCCTAATTGTTGATTACTTCTAATAGAAATGAGGAAGAAGTTATTTTTGGTATTTCACAATATAAGAAAATATTCACAAAAGGAAAAGAATTAAAATCTAAACTATTCATGAAAATATATACACAAACAATTGCATTTTATTCATATTAGAAACTATTTTTGAATTAACAAAGAAAACTATTTATTTATGGTTAATCAACCAATCACAAATCAAAGAAATCAATCAATTAAAATTCAATTAAAAGAAAATAAAATTTCAAAAAAAGCTAATTGGATGAAAAATGTTTTTTTTGTCACTATTTATTTAAAAGAAAAATGAATTGATATGCAAAAGAAATAAAAGACAATCAATTTTTATTATTTATTTATTAAACAACAAGGGGGTGCAAAAAATAGTTTTAGAATGAACTAGAAGTCAATTAAAGCAGAAACTGGGCTCAAAACAAGGGGGTGGGGATAGCAAGGCACGTGCAAGGCCCATGCTCACTAGCGCGTGGTGCACTAGGAGATAGGGTGTACAATCCAGAAAAGTCCAAGCCCAAACGCATACGAGGCCCACCATCCATTTTCCTCTATTCTCAATTCTACTTCATTTTATTATTCAGGTTTATTTAATCAGCATGCATATTATATGGTTTTATTTAGCAATACGTGACATGCATGGTTCATAGAAAGAAATCAATTGGTAAATTAATCACTTAAGTCACTAAGTGACAAAACAAGCTCCCAGCGAATCACAGAATGCCACCTCACGCGCTAATGATTGGAATAAGACAAAAATCACAAATCAATGGGAAAGAAGCCAATGCAAGCGCGCCACGTATGCCAGTCGGTGCAAAAAAAAATACCAAAACAAACACAGACGCCGGAGCAAGGCTCCGGTCGTCTTCTCCGGCCAGCCTACGGAGGAGATGAGTCAAATTTTCCAGAAATTAATCAAAGTACCACCGCTCCACTCGGATTCTTGCGTAGATGATAGATCTGGCGTTAGTTTTCATTGATTCTTGCTTGAGCTTCAAAACCGAGTACAAATCTAAAAACCCTAACATCTAGCATATTCATCAAAACTCATGCTAATGGCATCAAGATGAATCTTACGTCTCATTGAACTCAAACATGCGAACCAATCATTCAAACAGCAAGCATAGCACGGAAAACGAATCACATTCTCAGAATCAAGATTTGACATACACTACAAGATTATGAACATATGCATATAGTTTTGAAGCGTTTGAATGCAAGGTTCAAAGAGTTTCAGATGCTTACCTGAGCACTTCTTGATTTAGTATAGAGAGGAAGCTGCACAAATCCAAGCCTCCGATGATAACAGTGAGCGTGCGCTAACTAGTTCCTCTAACAACCGAGAAGTGAGCTTAGCTGGCTGAGCATTCTGAGCTCGTGATGAAGATGATGACCTTGTTCAGTATGGCATCATGATGGCAATAGATGAAGGTGATTGATGTTGAAAGTTGAGTTGGAAGAGTGGTGGCCGGAGGTAGTTAGGGAAGTTGGTTATGGCGGCCGGAGAAGGTTGTTATGGTGGCAAGTGGTGGCGGAATGAGTGAGGGAGAAGAGAGAGAACTGAGGGAGAGGGAGAATGTGGAGAGAAAGAGTGTAAAACGAGAGGCAGAGAGAAGAGAGTGTGTGAGTTTGTGAATCGTGAGTGAGAAGTGAGGGTGTGGATCTGTTTTTATAGGGCAATAGGATAGTGCACAACATGCTTCTTTTGGGTGTGGGACTTGAAATGCACTCATTCTTTTGCAAGACTTAATGGACAAGTATCATGAAATTATAGCAAGCATTGTGTCATCTTTTCTGAAATCAGTAAATGCATGGCTCGAAATGGCAAGTGATGGTGAATGGTTGTGTTCTTGGCTACAAGTGTTTTGCATTGTGGATCTGGTATCTCTTCATGCAGCAAGTGGCTAATATGCTTCCTCCAAGTACTCCTATCTTAACGCATACTCCATCATTCACCTCAAACTCGTGCTCCCATTAAAGAGGCCATGGTATAGATCAAACTTCCTGAAATTTTATGCCTGATGCCTTTGCCAATACGCACTTCCCATGAGCATGACTTTGGGTGTCTCTAACTAGATCAATACGCGTCCAAAATTAATGAAATTGGATTCAATGGGTAGGGAACATGGCAAGGAGTTATTTGAGACCAAGCTCTTTTAATATGGAGACTTGTGGAGGAAGAAATTTAGACTTGAAGTTGGCACACCATGTGTTTGATGATATGCATGCGCATGACCTGGATTTCTGCCTTGGCCAGATGCTTGACTTGGTCAGGGTGAGGGCATGACTTTGGAGGCTTGCATTTGGCTCAATATTTGTTCAATTGCCATAATTATTGTTTCAATGGATAGAGGGGATGGCAAAGAAGAGATGCATACCAAGATCTCATTCATAGCACTCGTGTATGTCTCTAAATTCAGCTTGCAATTTGGCATGCCACGTGCTTGATGAAATGTCTGGTCATGACTTGGCTTGTGACTTAGATTGAATGGATTTTCAGTAACTTCAAACCACTTTACCTCTTCATACAAGCTTCAAATGAAAAGTGTCCAACTACACAGTTGTTCTCCTCCATGAGAGGAACAACTTTGATGTTGGAAATTTCTCCAAAAAATGCCATTTGCCACGTGTAAATCAGGGCTGAAGTAGACTGCTCATCAAGATTTAAAACCTTCAAAAATTTTCTAAGTGTCAAAACTTTCCACTTTTGTCATTTTTCTATTTTTGGAAACTTTTGTCAAACTCTTGATTTTATCCATTCTTTGACTTTTCCTGATTGAATTTCCACCAAAAGTCAATATTTGAATAAATCTTCTGATTTCGACCTAAAAGTCAACTGTTCTGATTTTTCTGATTATTGATGGAATTCTTGATTAAATCTCCTCCAGTCAAATCCAGTCAAATGAACACATCCACATGGCCAGTATGAAAGCTTCTCACTCATAAAATCCATCTCTGATTAAATGTTGACCAGAAAGTTGACTGGTTGACTTTGGTCAAGGAAACCCTGATTAAGAGGATCAGATGACTTCTACGCTTCTACACTCCACCAATGCCTTGAGTTGAGACTGAGAAAACCCTAATCCAGGAGGACTTCAATGAACATAGAGCCAAATGATTACACCTCAGATCCACACATTTGGTATGAAATCCTCTGCCATAAAAGCTCTTTCTTGCTAGTCTTTTGAATGGTACCAATGATATGAATGCATGAGTTGGATTATGACCTAAATGATGTATGTATATGAATCATAAGCCAGATGAATGGGGTAGGACAAATTTGGGGTATGAAAGCTGCCCCTATTTAATCATCTTAAACCTGAAGGTGAGATTGGCGTTAGCCTTTCGAACATTCGAGGTAGAAGAAGATTAAATATCCAAGACCTAAAATTTGTCCTGAAAAGATGGTGTAGGTGTTATTCTTATTCTGGTTTTGATATCTGCTGGGGAAAGAGAAATTTTTGTTTTTCTGGTGGAAATATTTACAGTGAATAATGGATTTGAATGGTGGTAGTATGTAACGTAGCCAAAGTGCCAATACAAGGTTCTCAAAGGAAGTGATTGTTACATGGAACAGTAGTTGGAAAAGAAATGGGTTTGACAGAAAGGTAAGGTAACATAGGAGAATGTTTTAAGAGAGATACAAACGAGTATCGAAAGAAAATACAGACGAGTACCAAAGGAATGACACATACGAGCATCGAAAGAAGATACAGACGAGTACCAAAGGAACGGCACAGACGAGCATCGAAAGAAGATACATACGAGTACCAAAGGAATGACGCGTACGAGCATCAAAAGAGGATACAGACGAGTACCAAAGGAATGACGCATACGAGCATCAAAAGAGATACAAACGAGTACCAAAAGAATGACACATACGAGCATCGGAAGGAGATACAGACGAGTACCAAAAGAAGGACACATACGAGCATCGAAAGAAGATACAGACGAGTACCTAAGGAATGACACAGACGAGTATCAAAAGAAGATACAGACGAGTACCAAAGGAATGACACATACGAGCATCAAAAAAAGATACGGACGAGTACCAAAGGAATGACACAGACGAGTGTTTGAATCAATACAGACGAGTATCGAAAGAAGATACGGACGAGTATTAAAGCAATGACACAGACGAGTGTTTGAGAAGCTTGGTAGATGGACTTACTGGGGATTGGGATTTAGTCTTGAAATGATTTGCCAGGACGAAAGGCAAAGGATACACAACACGGGGGTTGGATCAAAAAGTTTGCCCGTACGAGGGGAAGGGACCACGGAGACTAGTGACGACTAGACTCGACAATACGATGACAGTAACCACTGGGGATTACGGGGATGTCGGTGCTGGCGAAGCATAAGAATTACATTAATCCCTCAGGCCAAAAGACGGGGTGTAACTCTTCAAGAGTGGAAATCGTTCGAATTGCCACACACCAAGTATGGTTATTCAAACGATTGAAAAATGAGATGGGTTGAATGCCCACCTTCATTCACACTCTAATCTGCACGCAGCATACGGGAAATAGCCTCGGAGACAACGGTTCTGACGAAGAAAGACATTGTGTCCGATCCACACTGGAGAGAAAAAACGAGACTTCTTCTAGAGATTGAGGATACCAAGTATCGGCACCGTGGCTTGGGGAGATTTGTAATGTGGTAGCAGATATCAATCGGAGTTTGTAAGGACAACTTTTATGTGGGGGAAGTATCGATGTCTTGATTGAGTGCTGATTTGTATTATCTGGCTTATGCTTTGTATGCATGTTTGAATTTTTCTATGGCGTAATGATCCGACTTGACGGATATGCTACGCTTTTGAGGATGCAATGTTATATGCAATGAATACTATATGCAGAGTGCAAAATAAAGGCATTGATGAGATAGTGGAGCAGGATCATTGGGGTCCATTGCTTATTTTCTTGAGACACCATTGTGAGTGGGCGTTGGAAACCTTACAGTACCAAAGATTATTGGCAACTGTGTTGAGGATTAGAACATAGCTCTGCTGGGGAGGAAGTGACTTCGCCCGACTTTCCTTACATCCTATACTGCTTGGGGAATCATGAGTTTTGAGGGACCATTCTTTGTCTACCATATGGAAGAGGGACATGGACCTCTTCAGGTGCCCCATGCTTACCAGTACTGATGAATTATACTCTTTAACTTTCACGCGGGATGATGACGACCTTTGTGACATGTCATAAGCCAAGATGACGGCTAGAACCTGCAACCTGCACAGAAAACAATGTTTCGATGCAAATGGTGCCCCTTAGAGCACTTTTATGTTTATGTAACGTCATGTTTCGTTTTGATTTGTGATTATTATCCCCCATGCTTTCTATGCAATGTTTAATAACGAATTAAATCACACCTCGCATGCGAAAAATGAAAGGTAAGAAGGAAAGCTTTTTATCAAAAGATCATTTTATTGATGGAATGCCTATGAATAGGCTTCTGTACAGGGAAGCAACTCCTAAATGAGGTAGTTGCGAAAAAGAAAATAAAATGCAAAAGGCAAAATGGCAAAGAGAAATGCTCGAATTTCCATTAAAACTGGTATTGCTATAGTTCCCATATCCTTGATCCTCTCAATGCTTTGCTTCAGAAGCGCAATGGTTGGATCGATCTGTCCGTTTTGCCAAGGGAGTATAGTGGTTTTTGTGAAGGATATTCAGACTGCAGCCTCTCGCTTTTGATCCCTAACTTTTGCCTGGATCGCCTTTTCGGGTTTTCAATCCAGCGGGATGCCCCTTTTTGCCTAAGTCGCCCTTTTGGGTTTTCGACTTAGCGGGTTATTCTCTTTTGTTTTATCCCTAATTTTTGCCCAAACCCTTTTGGTTTGTCGGGATGCCCTTATTTTTGCCTAGGTGCGTCGACCTAGCGAGTCTTTTATGCGTAGTATTTTTGACTGAGTCTGAATTGACTGGAAGCGGAACGTCTTCCCCATCCATCTTTGTCAGGATTAAAGCACCACCTGAGAAGGCTTTCTTCACAATGTATGGTCCCTCATAGTTGGGCGTCCATTTGCCCCTTGGATCGGTGTGAATTGGCAAGATCTTCCTCA